>NC_135971.1:21721669-21811384 GCF_053455715.1 Rhinoraja longicauda | reverse complement strand
GAGTCAGGGGGTATGGGGAGAAGGCAGGGAACGGGGTACTCGATTGAGAATGATCAGCCAATGATCACATTGAATGGTGGTGCTGGCTTGAAGGGCCGAATGGCCTCCCTCCTGCACATATTGTCTATTTTAGTTGGAGACAGTCAGAAATGGTCTCGATCCGAAACGCCGCCCATTCCTTCTCTCCAGAGATGCTGCCGTCCCATGGAGTTACTCCAGCACTTTGTGTCTCTGTTCGGTGCAAACCAGCATCTGCTGTTCCCTCCTGCACATTAAGTATTTGGGAGATTTGGCCGGTTTGAGAATGATCAGCCATGATCGCTTTGAATGGCAGTGCCTGGCTCGAAGGGCCGAATAGCCTCCTCCTGCACCTGTTGTCTATTGTCGATATAAAGAGTGGGAGGAGGGTGTCTGGCCAGTAGGTGGAGCACCATGGGTGGAGGTTACAAGATGTGCAGGAAGGAACTGCAGATGCTGGTTTAAACCGAAGACAGGCACAAAGTGCTGGAGTAACTCAGCGGGACGGGCGCATCTCTGGAGAGAAGGATCGGGCGACGTTTGGGGTCGAGACCCTTCTTCGGACTGAGAGTCTGTGGAGAGGGAGACGAGATGATTCAGGGAGGTATAGAGCAAACGAATGAAAGAGAGTTGTGAATCTGGGGAATTCTCTGCCTCAGAAGGCAGTGGGGGCCAATTCTCTGGATGCTTTCAAGAGAGAGCTGGATAGAGCTCTTAAGGATAGCGGAGTCAGGGGGTATGGGGAGAAGGCAGGAACTGGGTACTGATCGAGAATGATCAGCCATGATCACGGTGAATGGCGGTGCGTACAGGCTCGAAGGGCCGAATGGCCTACTCCTGCACCTATTGTCTATTGTTAAACTTTCTTTCATCACCATCCACACCGGCCCCCACCCTCTCACCTGCCCTCAGTCCCGCAAGGGATCCCACCACCCCCTCACCCAATCTAGTATAAACCCACCCGTGTAGGTCTGAAGAAGGGTCCTCGACCCGAAACGTCACCCATTCCTTCTCTCCCGAGATGCTGCCTGACCTGCTGAGTTTACTCCAGCATTTTGTGAATACCCCGACAGTCTTTTCAGGTCAGGCAGAGGTCCACTTGCACCTTTTCAGGTGAGGCAGGTCCACTTTCCCGCAGAGACTGTTCCCTCCGCAACTCCCTGGTCCACTCGTCCCTTCCTACCCAAACCACCCCATCCCCGGGCACTTTCCCCTGCAACCGCACGAGATGCAACACCTGTCCCTTAACCACCCCCCCTCAACTCCATCCAAGGACCCAAACAGTCTTTCCAGGTGAGGCAGAGGTTCACCTGCGCCTCCTCCAACCTCCTATACCATATCCGCTGCTCCAGGTGTGGACTCCTGTACATCGGCGAGACCAAGCGCAGGCTCGGCGATCGTTTCGCTCAACACCTCCGCTCAGTCCGCCTGAACCAACCTGATCTCCCGGTGGCTCAGCACTTTAACTCCCCCCTCCCACTCCCAGTCTGACCTTTCTGTCCTGGGCCTCCTCCAGTGTCAGAGTGAGGCCCAGCGCAAATTGGAGGAACAGCACCTCGTATTTCGCTTGGGCAGCTTACACCCCCAGCGGTACGAACATTGACCTCTCTAACTTCAAGTAACCCTTTTTTCCCTCTCTCTCTCCATCCCCTCCCCCACCCTAGTTTTCTGACTAGTTCTACTGTCCTCCTGATTAAATATCACTGCCTCGTTGTCACCTCCCTCTCAGCTTACAATGAACCATTCTACACTTCCTTGTACACCGTCTGCTTTGCTCTGTCGTTTTTACATCTTATCCTTCCGAATCTCCAGACTCCCTCACCCTGACTCTCAGTCTGAATAAGGGTCTGCCTCGACCCGAATCTTCACCTATTCCCTCTCTCCAGAGATGCTGCCTGTCCCGCTGAGTTACTCCAGCATTTTGTGTGTCTTCCGCGTAAACCAGCGTCTGCAGTTAGACAATAGATAATAGAAAATAGGTGCAGGAGTAGGCCATTCGGCCCTTCGAGCCTGCACCGCCATTCAATATGATCATGGCTGATCATCCAGCTCAGTAGCCTGTACCTGCCTTCTCTCCATACCCCCTGATCCCTTTAGCAAAAAGGGCCACATCTAACTCCCTCTTAAATATAGCCAATGAACTGGCCTCAACTACCTACTGTGGCAGAGAATTCCACAGACTCACCACTCTCTGTGTGAAGAAATGTTTTCTCATCTCGGTCCTAAAAGACTTCCCCTTTATCCTTAAGCTGTGACCCCTGGTTTTGGACTCCACCAACATCGGGAACATGTTTCCTGCCTCTAACGTGTCCAACCCCTTAATAATCTTATACGTTTCGATAAGATCTCCTCTCATCCTTCTAAATTCCAGTGTATACAAGCCTAGTCGCTCCAGTCTTTCAACATACGACAGTCCCAGCCATTCCGGGAATTAACCTAGTGTTCCTTCCTACACACTCAGTCCCGCATAGGTTTATTGTACCAATATCTGACATGTGTAGAAAGCGTGTTTGAGTGGTTACTTGGAGAAGCATCAATATCTTAGCTCACGTTACTTTACTTTACACTTCAGAGATACAGTGCAGTGCAGAAACAGGCCCTTCGGCCCACCGAGCTCCTGCTGACCAACAATCATCCCACACACCAGCACGAAAGTATTTATTCACAAAATGCTTATGCGTGTGCGTGTGTGTTTGTGTGTGTTGTGGACGTGTGCGTGAAGAAGGGTCTCGACCCGAAACGTCACCCATTCCTTCTCTCCCGAGATGCTGCCTGAGCTGCTGAGTTACTCCAGCATTTTGTGAACTAAATACCTTCGATTTGTACCAGCATCTGCATTTATTTTCTTATACCACACACCAGCACAATCACTCACCTGCACACACCAGAGACAATTTTACTTTTTTAAACTTGACTGAAGCCAATTACCCACAAACCTGTACGTCTTTGGAGTGTGGGAGGAAACCGGAGCACCCGGAGAAGACCCACGCAGTCAAACCGAGTGTAGGAAAGAACTGCAGACGCTGGTTTAAATCGAAGGTAGGCACAAAATGCTGGAGTAACTCAGCGGGACAGGCAGCATCTCCGGAGAGAAGGAATGGGTGACGTTCCGGGTCGGTCTGAAGAAGGGGTCTCGTACCCGAAACGTCACCCATTCCTTCTCTCCAGAGGTGCTGCCTGTCCCGCTGAGTTACTCCAGCATTTTGTGTCTACCTGTCACGGGGGAAAATGTACAGACTCCGTGCAGACAGCACCCGCAGTCAGGATCGAACCCGGGTCTCTGGCGCTGTAAGGCAGCAACTCTACCGCTGCGCCACCGTGCAAATCCAAAACGGACACAAATCCTGGAGTAACTCAGTGGGTTAGGCAGCACCTCTGGAGAACATCCTTTTAGAAGGATGAGGGGGGATCTTATCGAAACGTGTAAGATTATTAAGGGATTGGACACATTAGAGGCAGGAAACATGTTTCCAATGTTGGGGGGAGTCCAGAACAAGGGGCCACGGTTTAAGAATAAGGGGTGGGCCATTTAGAACGGAGATGAGGAAAAACTTTTTCAGTCAGAGAGTTGTGAATCTGTGGAATTCTCTGCCTCAGAAGGCAGTGGGGGCCAATTCTCTGAATGCGTTCAAGAGAGAGCTAGATTGAGCTCTTAAGGATAGCGGAGTCAGGGGGTAATGGGGAGAAGGCAGGAACGGGGTACTGATTGAGAATGATCAGCCATGATCACATTGAATGGCGGTGCTGGCTCGAAGGGCCGAATGGCCTCCTCCCGCACCTATTGTCTATTGTCTAACATGGATAGGTGACGTTTCGGGTAGGGACCCTGGTAAATGGGCTGGTTTGGCAGCACCAAAATCTCCAGGGCGAATAGTTACAAAAGATCGACTGTGGACTAGATTATGGACTTCAGAGATACAGCGTGGAAACAGGCCCTTCGGCCCACCGAGTCCGCGCCGACCAGCGATCCCCGCACACTGACACTCTCCCGCACACACTAGGGACAATGTGCAATTTTAACCAAAGCCAATTAGCCTACAAAGCTTTACGTCTTCGGAGCGTGGGAGGAAACACCCGGAACACCCGGAGAAAACCCACGCAGGTCACGGACAGAACGTGCAAGCTCCACACACAGGCAGCACCCGTGGTCAGGATGGAACCCGGGTCTCTGGCGCTGTGAGGTCAGGCAGCATCTCAGGAGAGAAGAAATGGGCGACGATTCGGGTCAAGATCTGGGAAGGAGGAGGGGAAGAGAGGGACAGATGAACTATCTTTTTTTTTTTAATTTTTGAAAAGCATATCATATCATCATACACATACAGCCGGAAACAGGCCTTTTCGGCCCTCCAAGTCCGTGCCGCCCAGTGATCCCCGCACATTAACACTATCCTACACCCACTAGGGACAATTTTTACATTTACCCAGCCAATTAACCTACATACCCGTACGTCTTTGGAGTGTGGGAGGAAACCGAAGATCTCGGAGTAAACCCACGCAGGTCACGGGGAGAACGTACAAACTCCTTACAGTGCAGCACCCGTAGTCAGGATCGAACCTGAGTCTCCGGCGCTGCATTCGCTGTTAAGCAGCAACTCTACCGCTGCGCTACCGTGCCGCCCATATGTACAAATAGAAATTTTGAAAAACACATTTGTTACAGAGTTCTTACATAGCTTCAATTTTTAAGTTTTTGAAGCGAGAAAGTAAAAAAAAAAAAAAAAAAAACTATAAACTTGGGGAGAGAGAATAAGAGGGTTAAAAATAATAATTTAAAAAATAAAAAAAAAAAGAATCTAACTATAAAAATTAAAGGGAGTAGATCCGGGAGACAATAACCACCGTTGTACATCCAACCCCTAACTCAAGTTTCAACTTTTTCATTTATCATTTTTATTTTAGTCCTGTGCCAAACCCATTTACTTTTCTAAAAATTCAACACATGGATTTCGTGTGTCTGTCTTCGTTGCAAATCAGCAAGTCTGCAGTTCATTTGCTGCACATTGGTGCTGTGTTTCCCCTGCTCGTTCTGTTTCGTGTGCTATTAACAGAGGCTTTGATCTGCAAACCAAGGGGGCTGTTTGATAATAAGAAGACGGGTTTATTTCCCTCCCTCCCCCACCCCCAGTCCCCTCCAGCACAGCTCCACACGGGATATGTTGCAACTGGTACAAGCACAACACATTCCCCGCCCCATTCAGTGACGACCCAGTCTTTGCCTCTCGCCTGAGTTTCGTTTCCCGAGCGCTGGTGAATTTCAACGCGCTAGTTTCACTTTGTCATAATAACATGTTGTGAGCCGGGGGGGGGGGGGGGGGGGGGGGGGGGGGGGGGGGGGGTGACCGCCTGGGGTATTGTTAGGCTCAGCTTTAAATCAAAGCATAGGTCTGAGTTTTTTTTGTTATTGTCTCCTCTCACTGAGGGGACTGTGGAAAAAAAAAAACCCTGCCCCACCGAGACCCACTTTGACTGCAACACTTTTAACTCAAGAGGCGAGAGTTGGTTTTTCCACTTGTGAAAATGTGCCAGATGCAACTACAATGAGAATCCTCACTCGCACTTAGAAGCAGCGCGACAGGACATGTTATGTTATGTGGGGGTTGTGGGGAGAAGGCAGGGGGTTGGGGTTGGGAGGGGGAGATGGGTCAGCCGTGATTGAATGGCGGGGTAGACTTGATGGGCCGAATGGCCCAATTCTGCTCCTGTCACTTGTGACCTTATAACATAGTACTCAGTCTGAAGAAGGGTCTCGACCCGAAACGTCGCCCAATTCCTTCTCTCCTGAGATGCTGCCTGACCCGCTGAGTTACTCCAGCGTTTTGTGAAATAAATACCTTCGATTTGTACCGGCATCTGCAGTTATTTTCTTATAACATAGTACAGTGTAAACAATGTAATAAACGAGAAAAAAATAAGTTCAGTGGGTGTAAATACACACACACACACACCCACACACTTATACACACACATACACACACACACACGCACCCCCCACACACACACACACGCCCCACACACACACACCCCACACATACACACACATACACACACACCCCACACACTCACACACACGCACACATAAGGACACATACACACACCCCACATGCACCCACACACACATACACTCACACACACACACACCTATACACACACCCACACACACACACCCCACACATACACACAAACACACCCCCACACACACACAAACTCCACACACACACACACACACACCCCACACACCCACATGCACCACACACACGCATAAGGACACATTAAAAAAAATAAGATTTTAATAATAACTAGACCAAGTGGACCCGTTGGGGCCCCAAACCTCTCCTGCATTGGTGCAGCACCCTCTCCTCCCCTCTCCCCCCTCCCTTCCCCTCCTCTTCCCATCTCCCTGCCCCCTCCCACTCCACCCCCCTCAACCCCCCCCTTATCCTCCCTCCTCGCCCTTCCCTCCCCCCGCCCTCCCCTTCCCTCTCTCCCACCCCCTTCCCCATCCCACTCCTTTTCCCCGTCCCCCTCCCCCACTCCATCCCTATGAATCCCCCCCCTTATCCTCCCTCCTCCCCCTTCCCTCCCTCTCTCCCCCTCCCCTTCACCCCTCCCCCACTCCATCCCTATGAATCCCCCCCTTATCCTCCCTCCTCCCCTTCCCTCCCTCTCTCCCCCCTTCACCCTTCCCCTCTCCATCCCCTCTCCCTTCCTCTCCCCCCCTCTCAACCCCCATTATCCTCCCCTTTCCCCTCCCCCCACCTCCCCTCCCCCCTTCCCCTCCCCCCCCACTTCATACTCAACCCCCCCTTATCCTCCCTCCTCCTCTTCCCTCCTCTCTCCCCCTCCCCTTCACCCCCTCCCTCCCCTCCCCTTCCCATCCCCCCTCCACCCTCTTCCCCCGTCCCGCTCCCCCCTACCTCCCCCTCCCCCCCCTCCCTCCCCATCCCCTTCCCCCCCCTCCCCCCCACTCCATCCCCATCAATCCCCCCTCCCCTCCCTCTCTCCCTCCACCTCCCTCCCTCCCTCGGAGATAGATTTAAACTTTAAAATGTGAATAACTATAAAAATATAACACCGATTTCAATGAAACTTCTTCCATTGGCTCCAGAGGGACGACGGTGAGTAAGGTGGGCCTAACATTGTCGCGCTATCGTGCACCGTTTTGGCTGTAGTTCAGGAACAAACAAACAAACAAACGAGAGTTTTGGTGTATGGAAGATAGTGCAATAATATCAGTAATAGTCTATGTGGTTCAGAGCTTATTTGAGGTTGCAGTGTTTAATCGCCTGATGGCTGTAGGGAAGAAACTGTTCCTGAACCCTCTTCCCATTCCCATACGGCCACTTTAACCCCCCCCCCCCCTCCCCCCTCCTTCCTCCCTCTCCTCCCATTCCCGCACTGACCTTGTGTGCAGAAAAGGAACTGCAGATGCTGGTTTAAACCAAAGATAGACACAGAAAGCTGGAGCAACTCAGCGGGACAGGCAGCGTCTCCAGAGAGAAGGAATGGGTGACGTTTCGGGTCGGGCTTTCTTCAGACCCGAAACGTCACCCATTCCTTCTCTCCAGAGACGCTGCCTGTCCCGCTGAGTTACTCCGGCATTTTGGACCAACGCTGACCTCCTCTCTGTCCTGGGCCTCCTCCATTTAGGCCAGCCCAAATTGGAGGAACAGCACCTCGTATTTCGCTTGGGCAGCTTACGCCCCAGCGGTATGAACATTGACTTCTCCAACTTCAAGTAACCCTTGCTTTCCCTCTCTCTCCATCCCTCCCCCTTCCCAGTTCTCTGACTGTCTTCCGCATTAAACGTATGCCTTTTGAATGCCTCGTTGTATGCCTTCTCGCTGGTCGGCGCGGACCCGTTTCCGCGCTGTGCCTCTGAACTAAACTAAACTAAACTAAAGGCCAGCGATCCCAATAGACATTAGGTGCAGGAGGAGGCCATTCGGCCCTTCGAGCCTGTACGCACCGCCTTTCCATGTGAACATGGCTGATCATTCTCAATCAGTACCCCGTTCCTGCCTTCTCCCCATACCCCCTGACTCCGCCATCCTTAAGAGCTCTATCTAGCACTCTCTTGAATGCATTCAGAGACTTGGCCTCCACTGCCTTCTGAGGCAGAGAATGCCACAGATTCACAACCCTCTGACTGAAAAAGTTTTTCCCCGCACATAAAATGTCTTGAATTTATAGATTAAATCCGGAGTGATTTGAGACTAGTTTATTCGAATGAATATAAAACAGCAACACAATAATGACAATTCAAGGTAAATCGGCACAACATGTTGATGCGTGAACTCACTGAATCACGCTCCTTGGATGGGAATCGATTAAGTTTTCCCAGGTAACAAGCCGACACGATTTCTAAAACACGCTACCAAAAACATTGACCGCCTTGGAAACATCAGTTTCCTTTTCGTGAAGACACAGATGTTGGAATCTGGGGCTAAAAAACAGTGCAAGTGGAACTCAGTGCCTCAGGCAGCTTGCACAGTGGGCAGGGTAGGAAGGGATGTGGTTTTAGGTGGAGGGGAGGCAGTGGGGGGCTGGGTAAAGTGGAATGGAGAATGTTCGACGGTACTGGGCCTGTATTCACTGGAGCATAGAAGGATGAGGTGGGGAGGGGGGGGGGAACACATTGAAACATACCGAATAGTCAAAGGCTCGGAATGAAAAGATTTTCCTTTCGGGAAGGAGTGATTTCTTTGGTCAGAGGGCGGTGAATCTGTGAGATTCTTTGCCACAGACGGCCGTGGAGGGCCACAAGTCAGCGGATATTTTTAAGGCAGGGATGGACAGATTCTTCATTAGAGCGGATGTCAGGGGTTATGGGGAGAAGGCAGGAGAATGGGGTTGGGAGGGAGAGATGGATCAGATTTTTGGATTTAGATTCTTAGATTTAGAGATACAGCGCAGAAACAGGCCCTTCTGACTCCGCTATCCTTAAGAGCAGTTAAGGCATGGACTGTCACAACATCTAAGATGCAGTTAGACAGGTACATTGATAGGACAGGTTTGGAGGGACATGGGCTAAATGCAGGCAGGTGGGACTGGCGTAGATGGGACATGTTTGCCGTTGTGGACAAGCTGGGCCGAAGGGCCTGTTTCCACACTGTGTGATTCGATGACTATGAGAGAGGGGTCAGCAAACTAGTCAGCGAGGGGTACCATTAACTAGGGAGAGAGAGAGGGGGGTTCATATACAAAGGAGAGACGTGTCAATAAACTAGGGAGATAGAGAGGGTACCATGAAGTAGGGGGAGACATGGACCTGTAAACTCGGAAAAGAGGGGGGTTTCCATAAATTAGGGATAGGGGAGTCTGTAAACTAGGAAGGGAGGGGTGTACCCAGAGTCGCCAACTTTCGAACTCCCAAATAAGGGACAAAAGGTGACCTCACCCCCTGCGCCCCACGTGACCTCACCCAGCCAGCGGCCACGTGCTCCGCCTCCACCAATGGCGGCCGCCCGGGCCGGGAGGCGGGTTGCTACGCAATCTCCGTTAGACGAACACACTCGGCCCCGCTCCCCGGACACACTCCGTTAGCCTACACTGTCCGGGCCTACAGCAGCCCCCGGGGCCTACAGTGTCTGGGCCTACACCGTCCGGGCCTACAGCGGCCTCCGGGGCCTACAGTGCCCCAGACCTACACTATCCAGGCCTACAGCAGCCCCCGGGGCCTACAGTGTACGGGCCTACACCGTCTAGGCCTACTGCAGCCCCCGGGGCCTACAGTGTCGGGCCCTACAGTGTCGGGGCCTACAGCGGCCCCCGGGCCTAATACGGGACAAGGGAGGCCCCTTACGGGACAAACAAATCTAGCCCAAAATACGGGACAGTTGGCAACCCTAGGCGTACAATAAATTAGGGAGAGAACAAGGTTGATAAACTAAGGAGATAGAGAGGGATGTGTAAACTTGGGGGGGAAGAGCGGGGGGGGGGGGGGGTCTGTAAACTTGGGAGAGGGGGGATCTGTAAACTTGGGAGAGAGAGAGAGGGAGGGAAAGAGAGGGAGAGAGAGGGAGAGGTATCAGTATAAGCTTGGGAGATAGAGAGGGCTCCAGAAACTAAGGTAAAGGGGAACTCCCTGGAAAAAAGAAGACATTTCAGATGTTGTGGAACCACATTATCCATCCCATCCATTATCCATCGTCTTGGAGAATCCTAGTCTAGAGAACAGATATGGGGGGGAAAGGGATTCAAGTGAATTGCAATCAGTTTTTTCACATTTACAGAGAGATCCCAGTGGACTGACACTTCACAGTAAACCCGGCTATTTTGTGGTACAATCTTTCAGTTCAGAATACAGTTCAGTTCAGGACGAAGCTCGACACAAAACACAGGATCGCTGGTGAGAAGGGATGGTTGACGTTTCGGCTCGAGACCCTTCTTCAGACTTCTTTCTCCCCAGAAATGCTGCCTGTCCCGCTGAGTTACTCCAGCGTTTAGTGCGTACCTTCATCGGCAGTTCTTTTCCTGCACATTCAGTTCAGTTCAGTCCAGTGCGCGTGGCCCATGGTAATCAGACGGGGCTCGTCGGGCATTGGGTTCGTGGAATGGAGGGCACTTGCGGTTGGAGATGTGCGGGGGGGGGGGGGGGGACTTTTGTTGTGGTCCTCCCTTCCAGCTGCGGGCTACGAATCCCGAGGGTACGGCCAAAGCCATCTCAACAGCGGCCGAAACCCCTGATCCTGTGGCCAGTGGGGTGGGTGGGACATGGGACAAGGAAGAAGTGGTCCCACCAACCTCATCATCGGCGGTCACTGGAAGCACCTCTGGAGACCAAGTCCGGATCTCATTCACCCTCTTCGGAGGCAATCTGTGTTTGGCAGATGGACGAGGGTAGTCTGGCTGAGAAAGGAGGATGTAGGAAGGAGCTGCAGGTGCTGGTCTCCACCGAAGATAGACGCAAAAGTGCTGGAGTAAACTCAAAAGGGCCCAGGGAGCATCTCTGGAGAAGGTGGATGGGTGGGATGGATAATGGATGATGGATGGATGATGGATGGGATGGATGGATGGTTGATGGATGGATGGAATCAGAATCTTTTTTCTTCGGACTTCGGGCTCATGAAAGGGGGGGTCGATCGAGGCTTTCAAAACATCGCCAGGGGCGGGGAGGCCACCCCTCTCAGAAGTTCTCCTTGAAGGTGGCGCTCACCCCCCTCCACTCCTCCAGCACCTTGAGGTGCTTGGGGTCGTCCTGGCCCCGGGCCTTGGCCTTGTTGTACTGCGCCGCCCTCCTCCTCACCACCTTGGCCGCCCAGTCGGCCAGCTTGGCCCGGTCGTCGGGCCGGAACCCCTTGTTGTGCACCAGCATCTTGACCCGCTGCAGGGTCTTCACGTAGCCGGCCGGCTCGGCCCACACGGTGGCCATGTCGCAGCGCCCGCCGCCCGCCCTCTGCGCCTCCCGCTCCCACCGGCGGAACACGCCCTGGTGGCCGGGCAGGTGGTCCAGCACCGAGAAGAAGATGTGGAAGAAGTGGCGCTCCTCGTTGTGCTGCCAGCTGTGGCCGATGGACCCCACCTCGTCCCGGTCGTCCTCCTCTTCCGAGTCCACCTGGACCACCAGGTTCCAGGCGGGCGAGGGGTGGTGCCTCGGGCCAGCCTTGGCCCGGGCTGGAGGAGGTACGTTGGCCCGGACCGCACCTGTGTTGGCCAGGTGCGCACCTGCGTTGGCCAGGTACGCACCTGCGTTGGCCTGGAACGCACCTGTGTTGGCCGGGTACGCACCTGCGTTGGCCAGGTACGCACCTGCGTTGGCCCGGACCGCACCTGCGTTGTTCCAGACCGTACCTGTATTGTTCCAGACGCCACCTGCATTGGCCCGGACCTCACCCGCTTTGGCCCGGCTCGCGACTGTGTTGGCCCGGCTGGGGGCTACATTGGCCCGGCTGGGGGCTGCATTGCCCCGGCTGGCGACTGTGTTGGCCCGGCCGGGGGCTGCATTGCCCCGGCTCGCTGCTGCATCCACCCATCCTGAGTTGGCCCTCCTCGGCGTCTTCTCGGCCAGGCGTGAAATGTTGGGGTGGTTGCCCGAGGGGTCCGGGCGGTGATGGGACGCGTCCTCCTTGCGCCGCCTCTGGGAGCCCCCCTCCACCTGCACAGAAACCAACCCGTCGTCGTCCGACTCGCTCTCTCTGCTCCTGCAGCACCCCATCTCCTCCTGTCCCGGTCCTGGTCCCGATCAGCAGTAAAGGCAACAACGAGGAAAAGAAGCCCCAGCAGCGCAGCTCCGCAAAAAACCACAACAGCAGCAGAGAATCTCCACCGCACACACACACACACACTAACACACACACACACGATCCTTATGTATCTGCGTCTCTTGGTAACGCCCCCCGTCGCCTTTCCTCTACTTTCGGTTTCCCCCGACGTTGTGAAACTCAGAGGAAATGTTTTGTGTGTGTGTGTGTGCTGTGTGTTTGCGGGAAGGAAGTTCCAGGGTCACGGGAGGCTCTTGTCGAGATGGAGTGATGATGATGATGATGATGATGCACCCTGGAAACACCTTGGGCGAAACTTGCCCAACATCATATTCCCACATCTGTTGTTCCTGCAAAAACACAACACAACCAGTCCCATCCTGCCCCCTCGTTCAACCCACATCCCATTCCTTCTCTCCCGAGATGCCGCCTGACCTGCTGAGTTACTCCAGCATTTTGTGAATAAATCCCTCCAAACCTTTGTTTATTCACAAAATGCTTCAGTCCGAAGAAGGGCCTCGACCCGAGACGCCACCCGTTCCTTCTCTCCCGAGATGCTGCCCCGACCTGCTGAGTTGCTCCAGCATTTTGTGAATAAATCGATTTGTACCAGCATCTGCAGTTATTTTCTTATCATATTCCCACATCTGTTGTTCCTGCAAAAAACACAATACATCCAGTCCCATCCTGCCCCCTCGTTCAACCCACATCTCTCCAAACCTTTGTTTATTCACAAGATGCTTCAGTCTGAAGAAGGGTCTCGACCCGAGACGCCACCCGTTCCTTCTCTCCCGAGATGCTGCCCCTGACCCGCTGAGTTACTCCAGCATTTTGTGAATAAATCGATTTGCACCAGCATCTGCAGTTATTTTCTTATCATATTCCCACATCTGTTGTTCCTGCAAAAACACATACAACCAGTCCCATCCTGCCCCCTCGTTCAACCCACATCCCTCCAAACCTTTGTTTATTCACAAAATGCTTCAGTCTGAAGAAGGGCCTCGACCCGAGGCGCCACCCGTTCCTTCTCTCCCGACCTGCTGAGTTGCTCCAGCATTTTGTGAATAAATCCATTTGTACCAGCATCTGCAGTTATTTTCTTATCGTATTCCCACATCTGTTGTTCCTGCAAAAAACACAACAACCAGTCCCATCCTGCCCCCTCGTTCAACCCACATCCCTCCAAACCTTTGTTTATTCACAAAATGCTTCAGTCTGAAGAAGGGTCTCGACCCGAGGCGCCACCCGTTCCTTCTCTCCCGAGAATGCTGCCCGACCTGCTGAGTTACTCCAGCATTTTGTGAATAAATCGATTTGTACCAGCATCTGCAGTTATTTTCTTATACTCCCTCCAAACCTGTCCTGCCCACATACCTGTTCCGAACTCTTCCTTAAATGTTGGGGTTAGTCCCTGCCTCAACGACCTCCTACATTCGAGACGATAGGCAATAGGTGCAGGGAGTAGGCCATTCGGCCCTTCGAGCCAGCACCGCCATTCAATGGGTGTAAGAAAATAACTGCAGGTGCTGGGACAAAATCGAAGGTGTTTATGTCACAAAATGCTGGAGTAACTCAGCGGGTCAGGCAGCATCTCAGGAGAGAAGGAATGGGGGTCTTATCGAAATGTATAAGATTGTTAAGGGGAAGGACATTCTTGCTATTGAGGGCGTGCAGCATAGGTTTACTGGGTTCATTCCCGGAATGGCGGGACTGTCGTACGTTGAAAGACTGGAGCAACTAGGCTTGTATACACTGGAATTTAGAAGAATGAGAGGGGAGCTTATCGAAACATATAAGATTGTTAAGGGGTTGGACGCGTTAGAGGCAGGAAACATCTTCCCAATTTTGGGGGAGTCCAGAACAAGGGGCCACAGTTTAAGAATAAGGGCATTTAGAACTGAGATGAGGAAAAACTTTTTCAGTCAGAGAGTTGTGAATCTGTGGAATCCTCTGCCTCAGAAGGCAGTGGAGGTCAATTCTCTGAATGCATTCAAGAGAGAGCTAGATAGAGCTCTTAAGGATAGCGGAGTCAGGGGTTATGGGGAGAGGGCAGGAACGGGGTACTGATTGAGAATAATCAGCCATGATCACATTGAATGGCGGTGCTGGCTCAAAGGGCCGAATGGCCTCCTCCTGCTCCTATTGTCTATTGTCTATTGTCTATTGGGTGACGTTTCGGGTCGAGACCCTTCTTCAGACTGAAGAAAGGTCTCGACCCGAAACATCACCCATTCATTCCTTCTCTCCTGAAATGCTGCCTGACCTGCTGAGTTACTCCACCATTCAATGTGATCATGGCTGATCATCCGCAATCAGTACCCCGTTCCTGCCTTCTCTCCCCATACCCCATGACTCCGCTATCTTTAAGAGCTCTATCTAGCACTATCTTTCACACAGAGGGTGGTGGGTGTGTGGAACGGGCTGCCAGAGGGGGTAGTTGTGGCTGGGACTATCCTAACGTTTACCGAAGCCAATTAACCTACAGACCCATACGTCTTTGGAGCGTGGAAGGAAACCGGAGCACCCGGAGAAAAACCCACGGGGAGAACGTACAAACTCCATACAGGCAGCACCTGTAGTCAGGATCGAACCCGGGTCTCTGGCGCTGTGAGGCAACAACTCTACCGCTGCGCTTTCAATTGTGGATGAGACTGGAAACAGTGGCCGTGACCTTTCTTTACGATATATTAACGATTTAGGCGAAGGAATTAAATGTGACATCCGCAAGTTTGTGGATGACACAAAGCTGGGTGGCAGTGTAAGCTGCGAGGAGGATGCTATCAGGCTGCAGGGTGACTTGGACAGGTTGAGTGAGTGGGCAGATGCTTGGCAGCTGCAGTATAATGTGGATAAATGTGAGGTTATCCAATTTGGTGGCAAGAACAGGAACGCAGATTATTATCTGAAGGATGTCAGATTAGGAGAAGTGGAGGTGCAACGAGACCTGGGTGTGCTTGTACATCAGTCACTGAAAGGAAGCATGCAGCTACAGCAGGCAGTGAAGAAAGCTAACTTGGCCTTCATTGCAAGAGGATATGTGTTTAGAAGCAAGGAGGTCCTATTGCATTTGTACACGGCCCTGGTGAGACCGCACCTGGAGTATTGTGTGCAGTTTTGGTCTCCTAATTTGAGGAAGGATATTCTTGCTATTGAGGGAGTGCTGCGTAGTTTCACCAGGTTAATTCCCGGGATGGCGGGACTGACATATAATGAAAGAATGGGTTGACTGGGCTTATATTCACTTGAACTTAGAAGGATGAGAGGGTATCATAGAAACATATATACAGTCATTCTTAAAGGATTGGACAGGCTGGATGCAGGAAAAATGTTCCCGACGTTGGGGGAGTCCAGAACCACAGGTCACAGTTTAAGAATGAAGAGTAGGCCATTTAGGACTGAGGCAATCAAAAACCTTTTCACCCAGAGAGTTGTGAATCTGTGGAATTCTCTGCCACAGAAGAGAGAGTTAGATTTAGCTCTTAGGGCTGAAGGAATCAAGGGATATGGGGAGAAAGCAGGAACGGGGTACTGATTGTGGTTGATCGGACATGATCATATTAAACGGCAGTGCTGACTCGAAGGGCCGAATGGCCTACTACTGTTCTTGTTTTTCTATGTTTCTCGGAAAGGAATTTCAAAGTTTAGATTTGGACTTGCAATGTTTAGGTTTCAGGCTGAATGGTGGAGCTACTGAATCATTGATTGCCCAACCCTTGCCTGACAGAGATCCAATAAAAAATCACATTGGCATTCGTTTGAGTTCTTAGTCACAGCAGGCCATGTTGTTGTTGTGTTGCTGTGCCAGGTAACAAGGGTCTCGACCCGAAACGTCACCCATTCCTTCTCTCCCGAGATGCTGCCTGACCTGCTGAGTTACTCCAGCATTTTGTAAATAAATACCTTCGATTTGTACCAGCATCTGCAGTTATCTTCTTATACAACTTATTCCGGCTCTCTGCCCTCTAAAGCCTCCAACCGTATCGTTTCCCAGCCCCACATGGCCCGATTTTATCTTCTCCCCAAAATCCACAAACAGAACTGTCCTGGCAGACCCATTGTTTCTGCTTCTTCATGTCCGACCCAATTAATTTCCACCTACCTCGACTCCATCCTATCCCCCCTGCTCCAATCCCTCCCTACCTACGTCCAAGACACCTCACACGCTCTTCGTCTCTTCAACGATGCCCATTTTCCAGGCCCCACTCCCTCATTTTTACGTTGGATGTCCAGTCACTCTGCACCTCCATCCCCCACCAGGAAGGACTTAAAGCCCTCTGTTTCTTCCTCGACCGCAGAACCAGCCAATTTCCGACTACAAATACTCTCCCCCGCCTAGCAGAGCTGGTCCTTACCCTCGGCAACTTCTCCTTAGACTCCTCCCACTTCCTCCAAATCCAAGGCGTAGCGATGGGCAGACGCATAGGCCCCAGTGATAGACAATAGACAATAGACAATAGGTGCAGGAGTAGGCCATTCAGCCCTTCGAGCCTGTACGCACCGCCATTCAATGCGATCATGGCTGATCACTCTCAATCAGTACCCCGTTCCTGCCTTCTCCCCATACCCCCTCACTCCGCTATCCTTAAGAGCTCTATCCAGCTCTCTCTTGAAAGCATCCAACGAACTGGCCTCCACTGCCTTCTGAGGCAGAGAATTCCACACCTTCACCACTCTCTGACTGAAAAAGTTCTTCCTCATCTCCGTTCTAAATGGCCTACCCCTTATTCTTAAACTGTGGCCCCTTGTTCTGGACTTCCCCAACATTGGGAACATGTTATCTGCCTCTAATGTGTCCAATCCCCTAATTATCTTATATGTTTCAATAAGATCCCCCCTCATCCTTCTAAATTCCAGTGTATACAAGCCCAATCGCTCCAGCCTTTCAACATACGACAGTCCCGCCATTCCGGGAATTAACCTAGTGAACCTACGCTGCACGCCCTCCATAGCAAGAATATCCTTCCTCAAATTTGGAGACCAAAACTGCACACAGTACTCCAGGTGCGGTCTCACCAGGGCCCGGTACAACTGTAGAAGGACCTCTTTGCTCCTATACTCAACTCCTCTTGTTACGAAGGCTAACATTCCATTGGCTTTCTTCACTGCCTGCTGTACCTGCATGCTTCCTTTCATTGACTGATGCACTAGGACACCCAGATCTCGTTGAAATCCCCCTCCTCCTAACTTGACACCATTCAGATAATAATCTGCCTTTCTATTCTTACTTCCAAAGTGAATAAGTCAAGTCAAAGTTAATTTTATTGTCAATCCTCAGCCAGTTTACACAGACAGAAAATCGAAATACCGTTTCCCACAATCCCGAGGAACAAAGTGCATAAAACTAAGTTAAAATTAAAAAGGCACAGCAAACAACAATCAACATAAAATATAAAATATAGTCACTTCAAATGCGTTAAAAAATTTTTTTTAAAGTGTCTGGTGCTGGATGTGCGTGTGTGTGGGGTGTTAAAGTCCAGGTCCAATAGGGGCAGGGGAGAGAGGAGGAAGGGAGGGGAGAGAGTTCAGCATCCTGACAGCCTGGTGGAAAAAACTGTTCTTTAGTCGGGTGGTGCTTGACCTCAGGCTGCGAAACCTTCTCCCTGAAGGCAGGAGGGTGAAGAGGCTGTTGGAGGGGTGGGAGGGGTCACCCACAATGCTCAATGCTTTGCGGGTGAGGCGGGTGGTGTAAAGGACCAGGAGTGTTGGGAGTGAGGCGCCAGTGATCCTCTCAGCAGTGTTCACTATGCGCTGCAGGGTCTTGCGGCTGGAGGCTGTGCAGCTGCCGAACCACACAATGATGCAGCTGCTGAGGATGCTCTCGATGGCGCCTCGGTAAAAAGTGTACATGATGGGTGTGGGGGCTCCCGCTCTCTTCAGTTTGCGGAGGAAGTAGAGGCGCTGCTGGGCTTTCTTGGCGATGGACGTGATGTTGTTGCTCCAGGAGAGATCCTCGGTGATGTTCACCCCCAGGAATTTGGTGCTGCTCACCTGCTCCACAGCAGCACCATTGATGGTCAGTGGGTGGGGGTGTTGGGTGTGCGTTCTCCTGAAGTCGACAACAATCTCCTTTGTTTTCTCCACATTCAGGAAGAGATTGTTGTCTGTGCACCACGCGGCCAGCTGGTCCACCTCCTTCCTGTAGTGGGTCTCGTCGTTGTTGCTGATGAGACCCACCACTGTTGTGTCATCCGCAAACTTGACGAAGTGGTTGGAGCTGTAGGTGGGTGTGCAGTCGTGGGTCAGCAAGGTGAAGAGCAGGGGGCTTAGCACACATCCTTGTGGGGCACCCGTACTCAGCGTGATGGTGTCCGATGTGTTGCTGCCGACCCGTACGGACTGGGGTCTGGCAGTGAGGAAGTCCAGCAGCCAGTTGCAGAGAAGGGGGCTGAGGCCCAGATTTGTTAGTTTACAAACCAGCTGCTGGGGGATGATGGTGTTGAATGCTGAGCTAAAGTCTATGAACAGCATCCTAACATATGAGTTTTTAGTGTCCAAGTGGGTGAGGGCTGGGTGTAGAGCAGAGGAGATGGCATCCTCAGTGGACCGCTTAGCTCGATATGCAAACTGAAACGGGTCCAGGGAGGGGGGGAGGTTGGATCTGATCTGCTTCATGACCAGCCTCTCGAAACACTTCATGATGGTTGAAGTCAGCGCTACAGGGCGGTAGTCGTTGAAGCAGGATGGAGAAGACTTCTTGGGCACAGGTATGATGGTGGTTTCTTTGAAGCACAAGGGAACAACAGCCTGGCTCAGGGAGATGTTGAAGATGTCTGTGAGGACATCTGTGAGCTCAGCTGCGCAGTCTTTTAGCACACGACCAGGAATGTTGTCAGGTCCAGAAGCTTTCCGGGTGTTAATCCTTAACAGTGTGCTCCTCACACTGCCTGGAGACAGACAAATAGCCTGGTCGTTGGGGGGGGGGAGTTGTTTTCTGCGCAGGTGTGTTGCTCTGTGCTTCAAAGCATGCGAAGAAGCCGTTGAGGTCGTTCAAGAGAGAGGTGTCACTGTCACAGGTCTGTGGTAAGGGTTTGTAGTCCGTGATAGTCCTAATACCCTTCCACAGGCTCCGTGTGTCTCTGCTGTCACTGAAGTGGGCTGTGATGCGCCGGGTGTAGTGTTGTTTGGCTTTCCTGATGCCACTGGAAAGGTTGGCCCTGGCTGCTCTGAGACCGGCTGGATTGCCCTCTCTGAAGGCAGCGTTGCGGACCCTCAGCAGCCCATGGACCTCCCCTGTCAGCCATGGCTTCTGGTTAGCCCGGATGGTGATGGCTCTGGTGTGGGTCACATCGTCAATGCATTTGGTGATGTAGCCTGTAACTGTCTCTGTGTATTCCTGAATGTTGGTTGTGTTGTTGTATGTTGCTGCCTGCTTGAACATGTCCCAGTCTGTAGTCTCAAAGCAGTTTTGGAGTGCAGCTGTGCTGTCCTCTGACCACACACGTACCTCTTTTGAAACCGGTTTGGTGACTTTCACCCGGGGTCTGTATGCCGGTTTCAGCAGAACGGTGAGGTGATCAGAGAGGCCGATGTGGGGGAGGGGGGAAGCCTTGTATGCTCCTTTGATGGTCGTGTAGACAAGGTCCAAGGTGTTGTTTTCTCGTGTTGGGAAATCAACATGCTGGTATACTTTGGGCATGACAGTTTTTAGGTTAGCATGGTTGAAGTCCCCAGCTACGATGAGAAAGCCATCTGGGTGTGCTGTCTGCTGCTCAGAGATGGCCCGGTACAGTTCGCAGAGTGCCTCCTCTCTGTCCTTATTGTTGGAACTGGGAGGGATGTAAACAGCGACTAACAGGATAGCTGTTAGCTCCCTCGGGAGGTAGAAAGGCCGGCACTTCACAACCATAAACTCCGCCAGCGGTGAACAGTGTTTGTAGACCAACACAGCGTCCCGACACCAAGCATCACTGATGTAAACAATCACACCGCCGCCGCGAGTCTTCCCCCCGCTAACCGTAGCTCTGTCCGATCGGTAGCATGTTAGCCGGTCGAGCTGAACAGCGGAGTCCGGGATGTTGTCATTAAGCCATGTTTCCGTAAAAACGTAAACACAGCATTCCCTCACCTCACGCTGGGTCGACCGGAGAAGTCTTATAGTGTCCATTTTATTGTCCAGTGAGCGTACATTAGCCATTAGCATGCTCGGAATAGCCGGTCTGTGTGGGCTAGCCGCTAGCCTAGCCCGGATGCCTCCGCGCTTACCCCTCTTCTGCTTCCTCTCACACCGCCTGCGGCGTCTCCTTTCCAGCCGGGGGGCAGCACTCGAGGCCGAGGTCGAGGTCAGGCAGATTATTCTGAGGCCGCTAAGTTCCTCTGCAAGCGTAGCGTCCAGTGTTGATGATGTTGTTTTCTTGTCCAGCAAGAACTCACGACTATACTGTCTACTGCTGACTGTCCAGAGTTGTTGAAGTGACAAACATGACGAACTTGAAAAAACATTAAAAACACTCGAAAAATCGGGAGAGTGTGGGGCCGCTGCGTCTGCACGCGCTGCCATTTTGTCATCCCATAACCTCACACTTATCTACATTAAACTGCATCTGCCATGTATCCGCCCACTCACACAACCTGTCCAAGTCACCCTGCATCCTTATAACAGTATATATAACAGAGCTTTATTTGTCGTTCGGTACCGAAGTACCGAACGAAACTACATAGCAGTCACAGAAAAAAAAAAAAGAACACAAGACACATAACCCCAACACAAACGTCCATCACAGTGACTCCAAACACCCCCTCACTGTGATGGAGGCAACAAAACTTCCCCTCTCTTCCCCACGCCCACGGACAGACAGCTCGTCCCCGACCAACCCGCACAGTCCCCGCACCGGGCGCTGAAACGTCCCGCGGCCGAACCGGGCGATGAAAGGCCCGCGACCAAGCCTTGCGCAGCTAAGTCCCGTGGTCGAGCCGCACCGGGCAACTTCCTCACAATTCACACTACCCCCCAACTTAGTATCATCTGCAAATTTGCTAATGGTACTTTTAATCCCTTCGTCTAAGTCATTAATGTATATCGTAAATAGCTGGGGTCCCAGCACCGAACCTTGCGGTACCCCACTGGTCACTGCCTGCCATTCCGAAAGGGACCCATTTATCCCCACTCTTTGCTTTCTGTCTGTCAACCAATTTTCTATCCATGTCAGTACCCTACCCCCAATACCATGTGCCCTAATTTTGCCCACTAATCTCCTATGTGGGACCTTGTCGAAGGCTTTCTGAAAGTCGAGGTACACCACATCCACTGACTCTCCCTTGTCAATTTTCCTAGTTACATCCTCAAAAAATTCCAGTAGATTTGTCAAGCATGATTTCCCGACACTTTGTCGGGTACGTCGAACAATCGCTGTTGCAAGAGTGTTTGATTTTATTGTGGTGCTCATTCTTTCTCATTTATCATATTGTCAGGAACTGCAGACGCTGGTTTACACCGAAAAGAGACGCAAAATGCCAGAGTAACTCATCGGGACGGGCAGCATCTCTGGAGAGAAGGTTACGGGTGACTTTTCGGGTCGAGACCCTTCTTCAGACTGAAGAAGAGTCTTCGCCCTTCTAGGTCCCCATCCTATCCATCCATCTATTCCCCCACGTGGGGTCGCTGCACTCTGATTAGTGGATGAGCAGCCCCGGGTGTCCCACGAATGACCAATAGGATCGCTGACCTGGAACCCCCTCCACCCCCACGTGGGGTCGCCGCGCTCTGATTGGTGGATGCGGAGCCCCTGGGTCTCCCACGACCGACCAATAGCATCGCTGACCTGGAACCCCCTCCGCCCCCACGTGGGGTCGCCGCGCTCTGATTGGTGGATAAGGATCCTCCAGGTATCCCACTACTGTCCTATAAGATCGCTGGCCGGGCTACCCCACGTGGGGTCGTCGCGCTCTGATTGGTGGATAAGGATCCTCCGGGTTTTCTACGACTGACCAATAGAATCACTGGCCGGGCTCCCCCACGTGGGGTCTCCGCGCTCTGATTGGTTCCAACGAGACAGAGCGGTCCGATCGGTGTATCCGGTAGTCCCGCCCCTCGACGGGACAGCCAATCAACCGAGGGGGGCGGGTGGTTAGGCGATGGTGCGGACGCCGCCGGGCTCAGTCGGGCGGGCGGCAGGGACGATGGCGGGAGGGTGCTGCCGCCGCCTGAGCAGCGCGTCCTGCGGCCGGGAGCTGCTGGCCGCCATCGACACCATCCTGCTCGACTGCGACGGCGTGCTGTGGAACGGGCCGCGGGCCGTGGGCGGCGCCGCCGAGCTGCTGGGCGGCCTGAGGGCCCGCGGCAAGCGCGTCTACTTGGTCAGCAACAACTGCAGCCGCTCCCGGGACGCGGTGGTGGGGAAGCTGGAGGCTTTGGGCCTGCAGGCCGCGCCTGGGCAGGTGTACAACACGGGCCGCTGCTCGGCCCTCTACCTGAGCGGCCTGGCACCCCCCCACCGCAAGGTCAGAACCCCCCCCCCCCACCCTACAGCACAGCACCACAACCTGGCCGCTCGGCCCATCCAGTCTATTCAATACAATACAGATCCAATCTACGTACAGATCCAATCCAACTCTCGTTTGTTTGTTTGTTTGTTTGTTCCTGAACTACAGCCAAAACGGTGCACGATAGCGCAGCAATTTTCAGAACCCCCCACAGCACAGGACAGCACCACAACCTGGCCGCTCGGCCCATCCAGTCTATTCAATACAATACAGATCCAATCTACGTACAGATCCAATCCAACTCTCGTTTGTTTGTTTGTTTGTTTGTTTGTTCTTGAACTACAGCCAAAACGGTGCACGATAGTGCAGCAATTTTCAGAACCCCCCACAGCACAGGACAGCACCACAACCTGGCCGCTTGGCCCATCCAGTCTATTCAATACAATACAGATCCAATCTACCTACAGATCCAATCCAACTCTCGTTCGTTCGTTTGTTTGTTTGTTTGTTTGTTCCTGAACTACAGCCAGAACGGTGCACGATAGCGCAGCAATTTTCAAAACCCCCCACAGCACAGCACCACAATCTGGCCGCTCGGCCCATCCAGTCTATTCAATACAACACAGATCCAATCTACGTACAGATCCAATCCAACTCTCGTTCGTTTGTTTGTTTGTTTGTTTGTTTGTTCCTGAACTACAGCCAAAACGGTGCACGATAGCGCAGCAATTTTCAGAACCCAGCACAGCACCACAATCTGGCCGCTCGGCCCATCCAGTCTATCCCACCATTCAGAGTGACTGGATATCCAACGTAAAAATGAGGGAGTGGGGCCTGGAAAATGGGCATCGTTGAAGAGACGAAGAGTGTGTGAAGTGGTGTCTTGGACGTAGGTAGGGAGGGATTGGAGCAGGGGCTGATTCATCTCTCTCTCCTGCCTCCTCTCCCTGACACCCCCCCCCCCCACCCCTGACACTCTCCCACCCCTGACACTGACACCCCCCCACCCTGACACTGACACCCCTGACACTGACACCCCCCCCACCCCTGACACTCTCCCACCCCTGACACTGACACCCCCCCCCACCCTGACACTGACACCCCACCCCTGACACTGACACCCCCCCCCACCCCTGACACTGATACCCCACTGACCCCCCCCCCCCCATTGCAAGGTCAGAACCCCCAACACAGCACCACAATCAGGCCACTGGGCCCATCCAGTCTATCCCACCATTCAATCATGGCTGATCCATCTCTCCCTCCTGCCTCCTCTCCCTGACACCCCACCACTGACACCCCCCCACCCTGACACCGACATCCCACCCCTGACACCGACATCCCACCCCTGACCCTGACATCCCACCCCTGACACTGACACCGACACCCCCCCACCCTAACACTGACACCCCCCACCCCTGACATTGACACCCTCCCACACTGACACCCCTGACACTGATACCCCCCCACCCCTGACAGTGACACCCCCCCCACCCCTGACACTGACCCACCCTGACACTGACACCCCCCCACCCTGACACTGACACCCCCCACCCCTGACACTGACACCCTCCCACACTGACACCCCTGACACTGATACCCCCCCACCCCTGACACTGACACCCCCCACCCCCGACACTGACACCCCCCACCCCTGATACTGACACCCTCCCACCCCTGACACTGACACCCTCCCACCCTGACACTGACACCCCCCCACCCCTGACACTGACACCCTCCCACCCTGACACTGACACCCCCCCACCCCTGACATTGACACCCTCCCACACTGACACCCCTGACACTGATACCCTCCCACCCTGACACTGACACCCCCACCCCTGACACTGACCCACCCCACCCTGACACTGACACCCCCCCACCCCTGACACTGACACCCCCCCACCCCTGACACTGACCCACCCCACCCTGACACTGACACCCCACCCTGACAGACACCCCCTGACACTGACACCCTCCCACACTGACACCCCCACCCCTGATACTGACCCACCCCAACCTGACACTGACACCCCCCCACCCCTGACACTGACACACCCCACCCTGACACTGACACCCTCCCACCCCTGACACTGACACCCTCCCACCCTGACACTGACACCCCCCCACCCCTGACATTGACACCCTCCCACACTGACACCCCTGACACTGATACCCTCCCACCCTGACACTGACACCCCCCACCCCTGACACTGACCCACCCCACCCTGACACTGACACCCCCCCACCCCTGACACTGACACCCCCCCACCCCTGACACTGACCCACCCCACCCTGACACTGACACCCCACCCTGACACTGACACCCTCCCACCCTGACACTGACACCCCCCCACCCTAACACTGACACCCCCCCACCCCTGACATTGACACCCTCCCACACTGACACCCCTGACACTGATACCCCCCCACCCCTGACACTGACACCCTCTCACCCCTGACACTGACACCCTCGCACCCCTGACACTGACACCCTCCCACCCTTGACACTGACACCCTCCCACCACTGACACCCCCCCACCCCCGACACTGACACCCCCACCCCTGATACTGACACCCTCCCACCCCTGACACTGACACCCTCCCACCCTGACACTGACACCCCCCCACCCCTGACATTGACACCCTCCCACACTGACACCCCTGACACTGATACCCTCCCACCCTGACACTGACACCCCCACCCCTGACACTGACCCACCCCACCCTGACACTGACACCCCCCCACCCCTGACACTGACACCCCCCCACCCCTGACACTGACCCACCCCACCCTGACACTGACACCCCACCCTGACAGACACCCCCTGACACTGACACCCTCCCACCCTGACACTGACAACCCCACCCCTGATACTGACCCACCCCAACCTGACACTGACACCCCCCCACCCCTGACACTGACACCCCCCACCCTGACACTGACACCCTCCCACCCCTGACACTGACACCCTCCCACCCTGACACTGACACCCCCCCACCCCTGACATTGACACCCTCCCACACTGACACCCCTGACACTGATACCCTCCCACCCTGACACTGACACCCCCCACCCCTGACACTGACCCACCCCACCCTGACACTGACACCCCCCACCCCTGACACTGACACCCCCCCACCCCTGACACTGACCCACCCCACCCTGACACTGACACCCCACCCTGACACTGACACCCTCCCACCCTGACACTGACCCACCCCACCCTGACACTGACACCCCACCCTGACACTGACACCCTCCCACCCTGACACTGACACCCCCCACCCCTGATACTGACCCACCCCACCCTGACACTGACACCCCCCCACCCCTGACACTGACACCCCCCACCCTGACACTGACACCCCACCTCTGACCCCCCACCCCTGACACTGACACCCCCCCACCACTGACACCCTCCCACCCATGACACTGACACCCCCCCACCCCTGACACTGACACCCCCCACCCCTGATACTGACACCCTCCCACCCCTGACACTGACACCCTCCCACCCCTGACACTGACACCCTCCCACCCTGACACTGACACCCCCACCCCTGACACTGACACCCTCCCACACTGACACCCCTGACACTGATACCCCCCCACCCCTGACACTGACACCCCCCCACCCCTGACACTGACACCCTCCCACCCCTGACACTGACACCCTCGCACCCCTGACACTGACACCCTCCCACCCTTGACACTGACACCCCCCACCCTGACACTGACACCCCACCCCTGACACTGACACCCCACCCCTGACCCCCCACCCCTGACAACCTCCCACCGCAAGGTCAGAACCCCCCCAACACAGCACCACAATCTGGCCGCTCGGCCCATCCAGTCTATCCCACCATTCAATCATGGCTGATCCATCTCTCCCTCCTCTCTCCTGCCTCCTCTCCCTGACCCCCCCCCCCACCCCTGACACTGACACCCCACCCCTGACACTGACACCCCCCCACCCTGACACTGACCCACCCTGACACTGACACCCCCCCACCCTGACACTGACACCCCACCACTGACACCCCACCCCTGAACCCCCACCCCTGACAATGACACCACCCCTGACACTGGCACCCCACCTCTGACCCCTGACCCCCCACCCCTGACACCCCCCCCATTGCAAGGTTAGAACCCCCAACACAGCACCAAAATCAGGCCGCTCGGCCCATCCAGTCACTTCAATCCAATACACTACAATCTACGTACTAAAACTCTCGTTTGTTTGTTTGTTTGTTTGTTTGTTCCTGAACTACAGCCAAAACGGTGCACGATAACGCAGCAATTTTCAGAACCCCCACAGCACAGCACCACAATCTGGCCGCTCTGCCCATCCAGTCTATCCCACCATTCAATCATGGCTGATCGATCTCTCCCTCCTCTCTCCTGCCTCCTCTCCCTGACACCCCCCCCCACCACTGACACCCCCCCACCCTGACACTGGCACCCCACCCCTGACACTGACACCCTCCCACCCCTGACACTGACACCCTCCCACCACTGACACCCCCCACCCCTGACACTGACTCCCTCCCACACTGACACCCCTGACACTGATACCCCCCCACCCCTGACACTGACACCCTCCCACCCCTGACACTGACACCCTCCCACCACTGACACCCCCCACCCCTGACACTGACACCCTCCCACACTGACACCCCTGACACTGATACCCCCCCCACCCCTGACACTGACACCCCCCCACCACTGACACCCCCCACCACTGACACCCCCCCCCACCCTGACACTGACACCGCTCGGCCCATCCAGTCTATCCCACCATTCAATCATGGCTGATCCATCTCTCCCTCCTCTCTCCTGCCTCCTCTCCCTGACCCCCCCCCCACCCCTGACACTGACACCCTCCCACCCCTGACACTGACACCCCCCCAACCCTGACACTGACACCCCCCACCCCTGATACTGACACCCTCCCACCCCTGACACTGACACCCTCCCACCCTGACACTGACACCCCCCACCCCTGACACTGACACCCTCCCACACTGACACCCCTGACACTGATACCCCCCCCACCCCTGACACTGACACCCCCCCCACCCCTGACACTGACACCCTCCCACCCCTGACACTGACACCCTCGCACCCCTGACACTGACACCCTCCCACCCTTGACACTGACACCCTCCCACCCTTGACACTGACACCCCCCCACCCTGACACTGATACCCCACCCCTGACACCCCCCCACCCCTGACCACCCACCTCTGACATCCCCCCACCGCAAGGTCAGAACCCCCCCAACACAGCACCACAATCTGGCCGCTCGGCCCATCCAGTCTATCCCACCATTCAATCATGGCTGATCCATCTCCCTCCTCTCTCCTGCCTCCTCTCCCTGACCCCCCCCACCCCTGACACTGACACCCCACCACTGACACCCCCCACCCTGACACTGACCCACCCCACCCTGACACTGACACCCCCCCACCCTGACACTGACACCCCACCCCTGACACTGACACCCCACCCCTGAACCCCTGACACTGACACCACCCCTGACACTGGCACCCCACCTCTGACCCCTGACCCCCCACCCCTGACACCCCCCCATTGCAAGGTCAGAACCCCCAACACAGCACCAAAATCAGGCCGCTCGGCCCATCCAGTCACTTCAATCCAATACACTACAATCTACGTACGAAAACTCGTTTGTTTGTTTGTTTGTTCCTGAACTACAGCCAAAACAGCACGATAGCGCAGCAATTTTTAGAACCCCCACAGCACAGCGCCACAATCTGGCCGCTCGGCCCATCCAGTCTATCCCACCATTCAATCATGGCTGATCGATCTCTCCCTCCTCTCTCCTGCCTCCTCTCCCTGACACCCCCCCCCACCACTGCCACACCCCCACCCTGACACTGACACCCCACCCCTGACACTGACATCCCACCCCTGACCCTGACATCCCACCCGTGACCCCCCACCACTGACACCGACACCCCCCACCCTAACACTGACACCCCCCCACCACTGACACCCTGACACTGACACACTCCCACCCTGACACTGACACCCTGACACTGACACCCCCCCACCCCTGACACTGACACCCTGACACTGACACCCCCCCACCCTGACACTGACACCCCCCACCCCTGACACTGACACCCTGACACTGACACCCCCCCACCCTGACACTGACACCCCCCCACCCTGACACTGACACCCCCCCACCCTGACACTGACACCCTCCCACCCTGACACTGACACCCCCCCCACCCCTGACACTGACACCCCCCCACACTGACACCCCACCCCTGACACTGACACCCCCCCATCCTGACACTGACACCCCCCCACCCCTGACACTGACACCCCCCCACCCCTGACACACTGACACCCTCCCACCCTGACACTGACACCCCCCCATCCCTGACACTGACACCCCCCCACCCCTGACACTGACACCCCCCCCACCCTGACACTGACACCCCCCCCACCCTGACACTGACACCCCCCCCACCCTGACACTGACACCCCCCCACCCCTGACACTGACACCCCCCCACACTGACACCCCACCCCTGACACTGACACCCCCCCATCCTGACACTGACACCCCCCCACCCCTGACACTGACACCCCCCCACCCCTGACACCCTGACACTGACACCCTCCCACCCTGACACTGACACCCCCCCCATCCCTGACACTGACACCCCCCCACCCCTGACACTGACACCCCCCCCACCCTGACACTGACACCCCCCCCCACCCTGACACTGACACCCCCCCCCACCCTGACACTGACACCCCCCCACCCCTGACACTGACACCCCCCCACCCCTGACACCGACACCACCCCCCCCACAGCACAGCACCACAACCTGGCCGCTCGGCCCATCCAGTCTATTCAATCGAATGCAGTACAATCTACGTACTAAAACTCTCGTTTGTATGTTTGTTTGTTTGTTCCTGAACTACAGCCAAAACGGTACACGATAGCGCGACAATTTTAGGCCCACCTTACTCACCGTCGTCCCTTTAGTGATAATGCAAGTAGTTTTATTCAAATCTGTGTTGTATTTTTAAAGTTATTCACATTTTAAAGTTTAAATCCATCTCCTAGGGAGGGAGGGGGAGGGTGGATAAGGGGGGTTGAGGGGGATGGGGAAGAGGGGAGGGGGTAGGATCGGGTGCTGCACCAATGCAGGTTTGGGTCCACTTGGTCTAGTACACAATATATCTTTATTGTCATTGTACAGGGGGGTACAACGAGATTGGGAATGCGCCTCCCATACGATGCAATAAATTAATTAGCTAATCAGTATAAATTTAGAATAACCCAGTGAAACAAAGTTAGAAACAGTTTTAAAACAGAATAAAATGCGAGTAGGTGTGTGCCGGTTCGCTGTGCGATGTGGCCATCCAGCTCAGCAGGACCGGTTCATAGTTCAAATTTGAGGAAGGACATTCTTGCTATTGAGGGCGTGCAGCGGTGGCGGGGAAGCTGGAGGCTTTGGGCCTGCAGGCCGCGCCTGGTCAGGTGTACAACACGGCCCGCTGCTTGCCCCTCTACCTGGGCGGCCTGGCACCCCCCCACCGCAAGGTCAGAACCCTCCAGCACAGCACAGCACAGCAATCTGGCCACTCGGCCCCTCCAGTCTATCCCACCATTCAATCATGGCTGATCCAACTCTCCCTCCCAGCCCCACTCTCCTGCCTCCTCTCCCCCCCACCACTGACACCCCCACCCCTGACACCCCCCCCCCCCACCCCTGACACCCCCCTCCCACGACACTGACACCCCCACCACTGACACCCCCATCCCTGACACCCCTGACACCCCCCCCACCCCTGACACCCCCCCTCCCACACCCCTGACACCCCTGACACCCCCCCCCACACCCCTGACACCCCCCCCCACACCCCTGACACACCCCCCACACCCCTGACACCCCCCCCACACCTGACACCCCCGCCACACCCCTGACACCCCCCCCACACCCCTGACACCCCCCCCACACCTGACACCCCCCCCACCCCTGACACTGACACCCCCGCCACTGACGCCCCCCACCCCTGACACCTCCACACCCGTGACACTGACACCCCCCGCCACTGACACCCCCCCTGACACTGACACCCCACCCCTGATGCCCCCCACCCCTGACACTGACAACCCCCCCACCCCTGACATCCCCCCATTCTTGACACTGACACCCCCCCATTCTTGACACTGACACCCCCCCACCCTTGACACTGACACCCCTGACAACCCCCACCCCTGACACCCGCCCCTGCCCCTAACGCCCCCCATCCCTGATGCCCCCCTGCCCCTGACGCCCCCCCCGCCCCTGATGCCCCCGCTGCCCCTGATGCCACCCTGCCCCTGGCGCCCCCTGACACTGACACCCCCACCCCTGACATCCCATCCCTGACCCCCCATCCCTGACCACCCCCCCACCCCTGACCCCTCCCCCACCCCTGACACCCGCACTGATCAACTAATGTTGGCAATCTTAAGACAATACAATACAATATATCTTTATTGTCATTGTACAGGGGTACAACTGGATTGGGAACGCGCCTCCCATATGATGCAATAAATTAATTAGCTAATCAGTATAAATTTAGACAACCCAGTGAAACAAAATTAGAAACAGTTTTAAAACAGAATAAAGTGACAATAGACAATAGGTGCAGGAGTAGGCCATTCGGCCCTTCAAGCCAGCACCGCCATTCAATGTGATCATGGCTGATCATTCTCAATCAGTACCCCGTTCCTGCCTTCTCCCCATACCCCCTGACTCCGCTATCCTTAAGAGCTCTATCTAGCTCTCTCTTGAATGCATTCAGAGAATTGGCCTCCACTGCCTTCTGAGGCAGAGAATTCCACAGATTCACAACTCTCTGACTGAAGAAGTTTTTCATCGTCTCCGTTCTAAATGGCCTACCCCTTATTCTTAAACTGTGGCACCTGGTTCTGTACTCCCCCAACATTGGGAACATGTTTCCTGCCTCTAACGTGTCCAACCCCTTAATAATCTTATGTTTCAATAAGATCCCCTCTCATCCTTCTAAATTCCAGTGTATACAAGCCTAGTCGCTCCAGTCTTTCAACATACGACAGTCCCGCCATTCCGGGAATCAACCTAGTGAACCTACGCTGCACGCCCGCAATGGCCAAACCTACGCTGCACGCCCTCAATAACAAAACCTACGCTGCTCGCCCTCAATAGCAAATAGTGCGAGTAGGTCTGTGCCGGTTCGCTGTGCGATGTGACCATCCGGCTCAGCAGGTTCATGGTAGCTATGGCCCTGGGGATGAAGCTGTTCATCGTCTGGAGGTGCGGGCGTAGAAGGCCTTGTAGCGTCTGCTAGAAGTTTGAACAGACTGTTGCAGGGGTGTGATCCATTTCTCCCTCCGAACCCCACTCTCCTGCCTTCTCTCCTCTCCCCCCTGACACCTGCACTGATCAACTAATGTTGGCAATCTTAAAAAACAATTAACTGTTAACTGTGCGTTTGTGTTGTCCTTTGCGAGCGGAGCACCGAGGCACTTTCCTTGTGTGTGCACGTACCTGGCTGATAAATTTATTCATTCATCGTCTACCTCCCCTGACACCCGCACTATTCAACTAATGTTGGCAATCTTAATCAACAATTAACTGTTAACTGTACGTTTGTGTTGTCCTTTGCGAGGAGAACATCGAGGCACGTTCCTTGTGTGTGCACATACTTGGCTGATAAACTTATTCATTCATCCATCTACCTCTGCCATAAAAGTACCCACTGACTTGGCCTCCACAGCCTTCTGCGGCGAAGAATCCCACAGATTCACCGCCCTCTGACCGAAGAAATTCCTCCTCGTCTCCTTTAATAACTGCCTTTAATTCTGAGGTTGTGACCGTGCGGGCGCAGCGGTAGAGTTGCTGCCTTGCAGCACCGGAGACCCGGGTTGGATCCTGACTACGGGTGCTGCTTGTACGGAGTTTGTACGCTCTCCCCGTGACCTGCGTGGGTTTTCTCTGACGTCTTCGTTTTCCTCCCACACTCCAAAGATGTGTAGGTTAATTGGCTTCGGTATAAATGTAAATTGTCCCTCGTGTGTGTTGGATAGCATTACAATAGACAATAGGTGCAGGAGGAGACCATTCGGCCCTTCGAGCCAGCACCACCATTCAATGCGATCAAGGCTGATCATTCTCAATCACCCTGTTCCTGCCCTCTCCCCATACCCCCTGACTCCGCTATCCTTAAGAGCTCTATCTAGCTCTCTCTTGAATACATTTAGAGAATTGGCCTCCACTGCCTTCTGAGGCAGAGAATTCCACAGATTCACAACTCTCTGACTGAAGAAGTTTTTCCTCATCTCCGTTCTAAATGGCCTACCCCTTATTCTTAAACTGTGTGGACCCTGCTTCTGGACTCCCCCAACATTGGGAACTGTTTCCTGCCTCTATCGTGTCCAACCCCTTAATAATCTTATACGTTTCAATAAGATCCCCTCTCATCCTTCTAAATTCCAGTGTATACAAGCCTAGTTGCTCTATTCGACCCATCAAGTCTACTCAGCCGTTCAGTCATGGCTGATCTATCTCTCCCTCCTAACCCCCATTCACCACCCTGCGACTAAAGAAATTTCTCCTCATCTCCTTCCTAAAAGAACGTCCTTTAATTCTGAGGCTGTGCCCTCTGGTCCTAGACTCTCCCACTAGTGGAAACATCCTCTGCACACCCACTCTATCCAGGCCGCTCGCTATTCGGTACGTTTCAATAAGGTCCCCCCCCCTCATTCTTCTAAACTCCAGCGAGTGCAGGCCCAGTGCCGACAAACGCTCATCGTAGATTTTCACTGTACCACGGTGCACGTGATAGTAAACGAAACTGAACCGAACGCCAGCGAGTGCAGTATAAGAAAATAACTGCAGATGCTGGTACAAATCGAAGGTAGTTATTCTGAAGAAGGGTCTCGACCCGAAACGTCACCCATTCCTTCCCTCCTGAGATGCTGCCTGACCTGCTGAGTTACTCCAGCACTTTGTGAATAAATGCCAATGAGTGCAGGCCCAGTGCCGACAAACGCCCATGGTAGCTGTTCACTGTACCGCGGTGCACGTGATAGTAAACGAGACTGAGCCGAACGCCAGCGAGCGCAGGCCCAGTGCTGCCAGTGGCTCACCTTGTGTTAACCCGCTCGTTCCCAGGTCTACGTGCTGGGCAGCCAGGCGCTGTGCGGGGAGCTGCGTGCGGCCGGCCTGCGGGTGTCGGGCGGGCCGCCCGGATCGGGGGAGGACGGCGAGGAGGAGGAGGAGGAAGAGGGGCTGCCCGTGTCCAGCTGCCCCCTCGACCCCGAGGTTGGCGCCGTGCTGGTCGGCTACGACGAACGCTTCAGCTTCGTTCGGCTGGCCAAGGCCTGCAGCTACCTGCGGGACCCCCAGTGTGTGTTCGTGGCCACCGACCCCGACCCCTGGCATCCCGTGGGCCCAGGTGAGGAGGGCTCTTCCTCTGGGGAACACCGTCTTCATTGTGTGTGTGTGTGTGTGTGTGTGTGTATATTTCCATATATCTATTGCATATATATCTATGTATATGGCCTATATATCATGTATACAGATGCTCCTCGACTTACGATGCTTCGACTTTACGATGGTGCAAAAGCCATGCACATTCAGTGGAAACCGTACTTCGAATTTTGATCTCTTTCCCGGGCTAGTGGTTCTGTTTTTCACTTTCAGTACAGTACTCATATCATCATCATATATCATATCATATATATACAGCCGGAAACAGGCCTTTTCGGCCCACCAAGTCCGTGCCGCCCAGTGATCCCCGTACATTAACACTATCCTACACCCACTAGGGACAATTTTTACATTTACCCAGCCAATTAACCTACATACCTGTACGTCTTTGGAGTGTGGGAGGAAACCGAAGATCTCGGAGAAAACCCACGCAGGTCACGGGGAGAACGTACAAACTCCTTACAGTGCAGCACCCGTAGTCAGGATCGAACCTGAGTCTCCGGCGCTGCATTCGCTGTAAAGCAGCAACTCTACCGTTGCGCCACCGTGCCGCCCATACTGTACTGTATTCAATAAATTACATGAGATGAATTACATGAGATATTCAACACTTTATTACAAAGTAGGCTTTGTGTTAGATAATTTTGCCCAACTGTATGCCCAAGGCGAATGTAAGTGTTCTGAGCATGTTTCCGTTAGGCTATGTGAGAGAGGGGTAAAAAGGGATAATTGATTCAGACTAAGGACCCTGAGGAATAGCTGACCCGAGCGTGCTCGGCTAGAGAAAAAAACCGCAAGAACAAATAGTGACATTCCAAGGACAAGTGTTAGAAGATAGATAACCAGAGAACTAGGAGAAAGGGCAAGATAACCAGAGAACTAGGGGAGAGGGCAAAATAGCCAGAGAACTGGGGGAAAGGGCATGAACTACTCTGTTCTGCGCTTGCCTAATGAGATAAATGAATATTACAAAAACACCCAGCATGACAAGATGTCTCATTTAAATGCACATGCGATGTATGATGTGGGAGGCAACAGGGGCGGTGACGTTAGATTGTGCACCTCAGTGCTCCGATTGGAAGGAGCCCAAAGGGGAGGAATTAAAGGTGTGACAATTGTAAATTGAAGTGAATAAAAAGAAGGGATTTTCCCGACCTTGGTGTGTCTCGACAGGGGAGGCACCCAACTCTGCAGACTTGCAAATAAATTATACTTGTTTCTCTAGATTGTCGCGAGCATCGTGATTGTGAGCACTCACATTTGCATCTCACAGGGGCTAGATTTAGAGATATTTAGAGATACAGTGCGGAAACAGGCCCTTCGGCCCACCGTGTCCGCGCCGCCCAGCGATCCCCGCACATTAACACTATCCTACACACACACGAGGGACAATTTTTACATTTACCCAGTCAATTAACCTACATACCTGTACGTCTTTGGAGTGTGGGCGGAAACCGAAGATCTCGGAGAAAACCCACGCAGGTCACGGGGAGAACGTACAAACTCCGTACAGACGGCGCCCGTAGTCAGGATCGAACCTGAGTCTCCAGCGCTGCATTCGCTGTAAGGCGGCAACTCTACCGCTGCGCCACAGTGCCGTAGTAGGCTATGGTGTTCAGTAGGTTAGGTGGCTGTGATGTTGGGTAGGTTAGATGGCTGTGATGTTGGGTAGGTTAGGTGGCTGTGATGTTGGGTAGGTTAGGCTAGGCTATGATGTTGGGTAGGTTAGGTGGCTATGATGTTCAGTTGGTTAGGTGGCTGTGATGTTCAGTAGGTTGGGTGTATTAAATGCATTTTCGACTTACGATATTTTAGATTTTCGATGGGTTGATCGGAATGTAACCCCATCGTAAGTCAAGGAGCATCTGTATCTAACACACAGACACAGACACAGACTCACGCACGCAGACACGCACACAGACACGCACACACCACATCCCCCACACCCACCCACACATCACACACACACCCACTCCTTTTCTCCACAGATGCTGCCTGTCCCGCTGAGTTAATCTGCCTTTTTGTGCCTAACTGCGATTTACTTTGGCACCAATCTTCGGTTTCCTCCCACACTCCAAAGATGTACAGGCTTGTAGGTTAATTGGCTGGGCAAATGTAAAAAAAATTAAAAAATTGTCCCTAGTGGGTGTTAATGTGTGGGGATCGCTGGGCGGCGCGGACCCGGTGGGCCGAAGGGCCTGTTTCTGCGCTGTATCTCTAAATCTAAAAAAAAAATCTAAACATTTTCACTCAAAGGGTGGTTGGTGTATGGAACAAGCTGCCAGAGGGGGTAGTTGAGGCTGGGACTATCCCAACGTTTAAGAAACAGTTAAACAGATACGTGGATGGAACAGGTGTGGAGGGATATGAACCAAGCACAGGCAGGTGGGACTAGTGTAGCTGGGACATGTTGGCCGGTGTGGGCAAGTTGGGTCGAAGGGCCTGTTTCCACACTGTATCATTCCGACTATGAGAAGCACGAAAAGCGGATGCTGGGGTAACTCACCAAGTCGGACGGACTGCATTGGTATCGGACCCACTGAGTTACTCCAGCACTTTGTGTCAACAAGATCTCTCCCTTCATCCTGTAAGAATTGTCAATAAGGCTGGTTATAATGATCCAACCAACCCATTATTTATGAAATCATATGCCCTCAAATTTATGGACCGAGTAGACTTTAAAACTCTACAAATAATGTTTAGAGCAAAAGAAAGAACACTTCCTGACTGGATCCAAGGTTTGTTTTCAGTGAGGGAGAGCAGGTTTCCATTTAGGGGTAATTATATATTTGAAAAAAAATGAGGGGAAGAACAAATGTGAAAAATAGATGTGTAACTGTTCATGTAAAACGGATCATTTTATGGAATAGTTGCAACAATGAAATAAAATTGTGTAGTAATATGTGTAAAGTCAAGAAAATGTTCAAAAATATTATATTTGGAAGATACAAATATACTCTATCTCTAGAAAGATATATACTCTATCTCTAGAAAGATACTCTATCTTCCTGTCTCCACCTATATCCTTCCTTTGTCCAGCCCCCCTGACATCAGTCTGAAGAAGGGTCTCGACCCGAAACGTCACCCATTCCTTCTCTCCTGAGATGCTGCCTGACCCGCTGAGTTACTCCAGCATTTTGTGAATAGATACAAATATGAGATCAGCACTGAGAAATGACTGACATGACCGAAATGATGGTTCTTGACTATATTTGTGTTTCTTTCTATGTTTTGTTTATCTGCTTCTGACCTATGCTGTTGTGTGTTTTTTTAAAATTATATTTTGTTAAGTATTAAGGGTAGGCATAATAATAATAATAATAATAATAATAATAAACATTTATTTTATATAGCGCTTTTCCAAGTGCTCAAAGGCGCTTTGCAAAAACAGTCAAGACATAAAAACAAACAGACGAACTGTCCTGACGGAGAAGCGGCGAACAAACAGCGCCAGCGTCCTCTCACGTCAGGGTCCGACAGTAAACAATAGCGCAGTAAACGGTAGCGCAGCGGTAGAGTTGCTGCTTTACAGCGAATGCAGCGCCGGAGACTCAGGTTCGATCCTGACTACGGGTGCTGCACTGTAAGGAGTTTGTACGTTCTCCCCGTGACCTGCGTGGGTTTTCTCCGAGATCTTCGGTTTCCTCCCACACTCCAAAGACTTACAGGTATGTAGGTTAATTGGCTGGGTAAAAATTGTCCCTAGTGGGTATAGGATAGTGTTAATGTGCGGGGATCACTGGGCGGCACGGACTTGGAGGGCCGAATAGGCCTGTTTCCGGCTGTATATATATGATATGATATAACACAAGACACACAATTACAATTTTTAACACAAACAGCCATCACAGTGATTGGTCCAGGCACACCCTCACTGTGATGGAAGGCAAAGAAAAGTCTTATCTCCTCCTCAGCTTTGGCTTCTGCCTACGCCTTTTCAGATTTAGATTTAGAGATACAGCGCGGAAACAGGCCCTTCGGCCCACCGAGTCCGCGCCGCCCAACGATCCCCGCACATTAACACTATCCTACACACACTAGGGACAATTTTTACATTTACCCAGTCAATTAACCTACAAACCTGTACGTCTTTGGAGTGTGGGAGGAAACCGAAGATCTCGGAGAAAACCCACGCAGGTCACAGGGAGAACGTACAAACTCCGTACAGACGGCGCCCGTAGTCAGGATCGAACCTGAGTCTCCGGCGCTGCATTCGCTGTAAGGCGGCAACTCTACCGCCGCGCCACCGTGCCGCTTTATTTTTTCGGTCAGAAAATATCATTTGTGATTATATTGTTTTATTTTTTGGTACAATGTTTTTTTGCACTATTTAACTGCATGGCCAATCTGTTGTATTGTATCGACTGAAAAATAAATAAATGAATAAAATAGAATGGACATGTTAAAGTAACCTACTTTTATTTTTGTATCTCCCATCCGCCAGGTGTGAAGCCACCGACTCCCAGCGCTGACGACGGACAGACCGAAGGTCAGATCACCTGCACAGTGCGGCCAGGTATGAACCTAATATGAGGCGAGCTGTCAGGATGTGAGCCTACTTCCAGGAGCGAGTTCTTGAACTGTGGCCCTGCCCTATTCAGGATCTATTGTCAGTCCAAGACCAGGAAGAGCCCTTTGGAAAAAGGCAAGATACAAATGGTCTTTTTTTTTTTTTTTTTGTCTGGCTTACATGCTGTGAATTCTTGAAATAGATTTCCTGGCCCCCTTGTCCCACATGTGCAGCAGACTGTCTTGGCAGCAGTAGAGTTGCTGCCTCACAGCGCCAGAGACACGGGTTCGATCCTGACTAGGGGCGCCGTCTGTACGGAGTTTGTACGTTCTCCCCGTGACCTGCGTGGGTTTTCTCCAAGAACTTTGGTTTCCTCCCACACTCCAAAGACTTGCAGGTTTGTAGGTTAATTGGCTTCGGTAAATTGCCTTCAGTGTCCAGAATAGAACTGGTGTCATAGGCTCAGAAGTGATAGGAGCATAATTAGGCCATTCGGCCCATCAAGTCTACTCCGCCATTCAATCATGGTTGATCTATCTCTCCCTCCTAACCCCATTCTCCTGCCTTCTCCCCGTAACCCCTGACACCCGCACTAATCAAGAATCTATCTAGCTTTGCTTAAAAATAACCACTGACTTGGCCTCCACAGCGTTCTGTGGCAATGAATTTTGCAGATTCACCACCCTCTGACGGAAGAAATTCCTCGTCAATCAGTGGAGGGGTGATATAATATAAGAAAATAACTGCAAATCGAAGGTATTTATTCACAAAATGCTGGAGTAACTCAGCAGGTCAGGCAGCATCTCGGGAGAGAAGGAATGGGCGACGTTTCGGGTCGAGACCCTTCTTCAGACTGTGATCGTGGGCTGGTGCGGACTCGGTGGGCCAAAGGCCAGTTTCCACGCTCTGTTTCTAATCTAGACTCCATCTTGTTAGCAAATTTGCAGATGATACTAAGTTGGGGGGTAGTGTGAATTGTGAGGAAGATGCAATAAGGCTGCAGGGTGACTTGGACAGTTTGTGTGAGTGGGCGGATACATGGCAGATGCAGTTTAATGTAGATAAGTGTGAGGTTATTCACTTTGGAAGTAAGAATAGAAAGGCAGATTATTATCTGAATGGTGTCAAGTTAGGAGGAGGGGGAGTACAACGAGATCTGGGTGTCCTAGTGCATCAGTCAATGAAAGGAAGCATGCAGGTACAGCAGGCAGTGAAGAAAGCCAATGGAATGTTGGCCTTCGTAACAAGAGGAGTTGAGTATAGGAGCAAAGAGGTCCTTCTACAGTTGTACCGGGCCCTAGTGAGACCGCACCTGGAGTACTGTGTGCAGTTTTGGTCTCCAAATTTGAGGAAGGATATTCTTGCTATGGAGGGCGTGCAGCGTAGGTTCACTAGGTTAATTCCCGGAATGGCGGGACTGTCGTATGTTGAAAGGCTGGAGCGATTGGGCTTGTATACACTGGAATTTAGAAGGATGAGGGGGGATCTTATTGAAACATATAAGATAATTAGGGGATTGGACACATTAGAGGCAGATAACATGTTCCCAATGTTGGGGGAGTCCAGAACAAGGGGCCATAGTTTAAGAATAAGGGGTAGGCCATTTAGCACGGAGATGAGGAAGAACTTTTTCAGTCAGAGGGTGGTGAAGGTGTGGAATTCTCTGCCTCAGAAGGCAGTGGAGGCCAGTTCGTTGGATGCTTTCAAGAGAGAGCTGGATAGAGCTCTTAAGGATAGCGGAGTGAGGGGGTATGGGGAGAAGGCAGGAACGGGGTACTGATTGAGAGTGATCAGCCATGATCGCATTGAATGGCGGTGCTGGCTCGAAGGGCTGAATGGCCTACTCCTGCACCTATTGTCTATTGTCTATTAAACCTGTCACTTAAGTAAATTACTTTTAAAGTGAGCAGTTCTAAACTAGGGCATCTCTGTGGCAGGGCGGTGGGATTGAGAGAGACGCTGTTCAAAGCCTGGTCTTGCCTTTCTGTTTACTTTCCAGTTGACATCAGTCTGAAGAAGGGGCCCCACCTAAAACACCCCCTTTCCATTTTCCTCCATGGATGCTGCTTGACCCGCTGAGTTCCTGCATGGTCTGCATCCCAGGGTACTTAAGGAGGTGGCTCTAGAAATAGTGGAAGCATTGGAAATCATTTTTCAATGTTCTATAGATTCAGGATCAGTTCCTGTGGATTGGAGGATAGCAAATGTTATCCCACTTTTTAAGAAAGGAGGGAGAGAGAAAACGGGTAATTATAGACCAGTTAGTCTGACATCAGTGGTGGGGAAGATGCTGGAGTCAATTATAAAAGACGAAATTGCTGAGCATTTGGATAGCAGTAACGGGATCATTCCGAGTCAGCATGGATTTGCGAAGGGGAAATCATGCTTGACAAATCTACTGGAATTTTTTGAGAATGTAACTAGGAAAATTGACAGGGGAGAGTCAGTGGATGTGGTGTACCTCGACTTTCAGAAAGCCTTCGACAAGGTCCCACATAGGAGATTAGTGGGCAAAATTAGGGCACATGGTATTGGGGGTAGGGTACTGACATGGATAGAAAATTGGTGGACAGACAGAAAGCAAAGAGTGGGGATAAATGGGTCCCTTTCGGAATGGCAGGCAGTGAGCAGTGGGGTACCGCAAGGTTCGGTGCTGGGACCCCAGCTATTTACGATATACATTAATGACTTAGACGAAGGGATTAAAAGTACCATTAGCAAATTTGCAGATGATAATAAGCTGGGGGGTAGTGTGAATTGTGAGGAAGATGCAATAAGGATGCAGGGTGACTTGGACAGGTTGTGTGAGTGGGCGGATACATGGCAGATGCAGTTTAATGTAGATAAGTGTGAGGTTATTCACTTTGGAAGTAAGAATAGAAAGGCAGATTATTATCTGAATGGTGTCAAGTTAGGAGGAGGGGGAGTTCAACGAGATCTGGGTGTCCTAGTGCATCAGTCAATGAAAGGAAGCATGCAGGTACAGCAGGCAGTGAAGAAAGCCAATGGAATGTTGGCCTTCGTAACAAGAGGAGTTGAGTATAGGAGCAAAGAGGTCCTTCTACAGTTGTATCGGGCCCTGGTGAGACTGCACCTGGAGTACTGTGTGCAGTTTTGGTCTCCAAATTTGAGGAAGGATATTCTTGCCATGGAGGGCGTGCAGCGTAGGTTCACTAGATTAATTCCCGGAATGGCGGGACTGTCGTATGTTGAAAGGCTGGAGCGATTGGGCTTGTATACACTGGAATTCAGAAGGATGAGGGGGGATCTTATTGAAACATATAAGATAATTAGGGGATTGGACACATTAGAGGCAGGAAACATGTTCCCAATGTTGGGGGTCCAGAACAAGGGGCCACAGTTTAAGAATAAGGGGTAGGCCATTTAGAACGGAGATGAGGAAGAACTTTTTCAGTCAGAGAGTGGTGAAGGTGTGGAATTCTCTGCCTCAGAAGGCAGTGGAGGCCAGTTCGTTGGATGCTTTCAAGAGAGAGCTGGATAGAGCTCTTGAGGATAGCGGAGTGAGGGGGTATGGGGAGAAGGCAGGAACGGCGTACTGATTGAGAGTGATCAGCCATGATCGCATTTAATGGCGGTGCTGACTCGAAGGGCTGAATGGCCTACTCCTGCACCTATTGTCTATTGTCTATTGCTCTGTTTTGCTCGAGTTTCCAGGTTGCTAAATTGACTGAGATATTATGGATGGTGTCATTTGGCTGTGCAGGAAGGAACTGCAGATGCTGGTTTAAATCGAAGATAGACACAAAATGCTGGAGTAACTCAGCGGGACAGGCGGCATCTCTGGAGAGAAGGAATGGGTGACGTTTCGGGCCAAGACCCTTCTTCAGACTGTGTTACTGTGTTCACTCTCATCTCCAACTCCGAAGAGCAGGCCGTTTGCACGCTAGACACTTTTTCGTTCACCACGAGCTGGTTTCTTAATTGTTTTTCTTCAGACTTCGAGGTACGTTGCAGAAACAGGCCCTTCGGCCCACAAAGTCCGTGCCAACTGGTGTGCACTAACCTACACGCACTAAGGACAATTTTACAACTTACCGAACCCAATTAACCTAAAAATCTGTATGTCTTTGGAGTGTGAGAGGAAACTGGAAATCTCGGAGAAAACCCACACAGATCACGGGGAGAACGTACAAACTCCGTACAGACAGCACCAGTAGTCAGAAGAAGGGTCTCGACCCGAAATGTCACCCATTCCTTCTCTCCTGAGATGCTGCCTGACCTGCTGAATTACTCCAGCATTTTGTGAATAAATACCTTCGGTTTGTACCAGCATCTGCAGTTATTTTCTTATAGCACCCGTAGTCAGGATCGAACCCGTGTCTCTGGCGCTGTGAGGCAGCAATTGTACTGTTGCGCCACCCTGCCGCCCTTAATGTCCTTGAGTAAGCTGAGATTTTTTAGTTTTGTTTAGAGATACAGCGCGGAAACAGGCCCTTCGGCCCACCGGGTCCACTCCGACCAGCGATCCCCGCACACTAACACTATCCTAAACCCACTAGGGACAATTTTTACATTTACCAAGCCAATTGACCTACAAACCTGCACGTCTTTGGAGTGTGCGAGGAAACCGAAGATCTCGGGGAAAACCCACGCAGGTCACGGGGAGAACGTGCTAGCTCCGCACAGACGGCACCCGTAGTCGGGATCGAACCTGGGTCTCTGGCCCTGTGAGGCGGCAACTCTACCGCTGTGCCACCCTGAATGACCTGGAGTAAGCTGAGATGCAGGCTAGGGTATTACAGAGAAGAAGCAATTGGGAGAGGGGAATGGCGATACAATGGCTGGAACTAGAATTGGAATATGAGCACACCTCCAGATTCAGGGACAGTTTCTTCCCGGCTGTTATCAGGCAACTGAACCATCCTACCACAACCAGAGAGCAGTGCGGAACTACTATCTACCTCATTGGTGACCCTCGGACTATCCTTGATCAGACTTTACTGGCTTTACCTTGCACTAAACGTTATTCCCTTATGTGTCTGTACACTGTGGACGGCTCGATTGTAATCGTGTGTTGCCTTTCCGCTGACTGGTTAGCACGCAACAAAAGCTTTTCACTGTGTAGGAAGGAACTGCTGATACTGGTTTAAACCAAAGACAGACACAAAATGCTGGAGTCAATCAGCGGGACAGGCAGCATCTCTGGAAGAAAGGAACTGGTGACGTTTTCGGTCGGGACCCTTCTTCAGAAAAGCTTTTCGCTGCACATGACAATAAACCAAACTGAAGATAGACACAAAATGCCGGAGTATCTCAGCGGGACCGGATGGCATCTCTGGTGAAAATGCATCGGTTTGAGACCCTTCTTCAGACTGCGAGACTAAAAACTAGCCTTCAGTCCGAAGAAGGGTCTCGACCCGAAACGTCACCCATTCCTTCTCTCCAGAGGTGCTGCCCGTCCCGCTGAGTTACTCCAGCACTTTGCGTCTGTCTCCGGTGTAAGCCAGCACCTGCGGTTCCTTCCGACGCAAATCTGATAGCTTTGGGAACAGCAAGTGCCAAGAGGGGGGGGAAAGTTACAGAGTGCTGGAGGAACTCGGTGATCCTTTACTGCCATTCCAATCGTCCAGCGAGCCGCCACCGCTCTCCTCGCCCCGGGACTGCCTCCCGCTTCCGAACTTGAAGTAAGAAGGGAGATACAAAGCACCTTCCCCTCAGCTAACAATGGACAATAGGTGCAGGAGGAGGCCATTCGGCCCTTCGAGCCAGCACCGCCATTCAATGTGATCATGGCTGATCATTCTCAATCAGTACCCCGTTCCTGCCTTCTCCCCATACCCCCTCACTCCGCTATCCTTAAGAGCTCTATCTAGCTCTCTCTTGAATGCATTCAGAGAATTGGCCTCCACTGCCTTCTGAGGCAGAGAATTCCACAGATTCACAACTCTCTGACTGAAAAAGTTTTTCCTCATGTCACTTCTAAATGGCCTACCCCTTATTCTTAAACTGTGTGGCCCCTGGTTCTGGACCCCCCCAACATCGGGAACATGTTTCCTGCCTCTAAACGTGTCCAACCCCTTAATAATCTTATACGTTTCGATAACAATGGTCTATTCTACATCTTCCTTCAGCCTCGCCCCCTTTGATCTCTCGTTTTCACCCCTTACCCTTCCACATCTCTGTGTCTCCCTCTCCCCTGACCCTCAGTCTGAAGAAGGGTCTCGACCCGAAACGTCACCCATTCCTTCTCTCCAGAGATGCTGCCTGTCCCTCTGAGTTACTCCAGCATTTTGTGCCTATCTTTGCATCTGCAGTTTTACGCTGTAGCTCAGTGCACGCGATGATAAAATGAAACTGAACGTCCCGACCTCTCTCTCCCTCCCTCCCTCCCAGGCACGGGCAGCCTGACGGCGGCCGTGGAGGTGGGCTCGGGCCGCAAGGCGGTGATGATCGGCAAGCCCAGCAGGTTCATGTTCGACTGCATCAACGGCACCGAGGGCACCGCGCCCCTGGACCCGACCCGCACCCTGATGGTGGGCGACCGCCTGGACACCGACATCCTGTTCGGCGCCAACTGCGGCGTGCGGACGGTGCTGGCCCTGACCGGCGTCTCCACCCTGCAGGAGGCCCAGGACAACATGGCCAGCCCCCTGCTGGAACTCCGCAGAATGGTCCCCGACTACTATGTGGACAGCATCCAGGACTTCCTCCCCCTGCTGACCAGCTGACCGGACGAGAGGGGACCCCTGCCGGAGGTGGTGACCCCTGCCGGAGCTGGTGACCCCTGCCGGAGCTGGTGACCCCTGCCGGGGGTGGTGACCCCTGCCGTCCCGCCCAGGTACCTGTGTCCCTACAAGACCCCCTCTCACCCTTCTAAACTCCAGTGAACACAAGCCCAGTCGACCCAGCCTTTCATCGTACGTCAGTCCCGCCATCCCGGGGATTAACCTGGTGAACCTACGCTACACTCCCTCAATAGCAAGAATGCCCTTCCTCAAATCAGGAGACCAAAACTGCGCACAATACTCCAGTTTGTGGTCTCACCAGGGCCCTGTACAACTGTAGTAGGACCTCCTTGATCCTGTACGCAAATCCTCCCGCTATGAAGGCCAACATGCCGTTAGCTTTCTTCACTGCCTGCTGTACCTGCATTTAGGTAGACACAACATGCTGGAGTAACTCAGCGGGTCAGGCAGCATCTCGGGAGAGAAGGAATGGGTGACGTTTCGGGTTGAGACTCTTCTGAAGAAGAAACGTCACCCATTCCTTCTCTCCCGAGATGCTGCCTGACCCGCTGAGTTACTCCAGCATTTTGTGTCTACCTTCGATTTATACCAGCATCTGCAGTTTTTTCCCCCCCTACTGCTTACTTTCAGTGACTGATGTACAAGGACGCCCAGGCCTCGTTGCTCCTCCCCTTTTTCTAATCTCACGGGGTGACTGGAGGAAACGACGCCCATTCCTTCTCTCCTGAGATGCTGCCTGACCCTCCGAGTTACTCCAGCATTTAGTATCTACCAAAAGTAAGCATACAGGTGCAGCAGGCAGTGAAAGGAACCTCCCCCCCCCCCCCCCCCTCGCCAAACAGCAGCGGCCGGGATGACCCGGGTACTGGTGCCAGCGGATCTGGGCACTGCCAACCGTACACTAACAGCGGCCATGCCTCTGCCCTGGAGCGCCGCACGAAGCAGGCGTTGGATTGACTAATCGCGGAGCAAGAGTGGTTCCCAGTGAAGGGAACGGATCCTTTTCTAATCCTGACTAAATAATAAAAGTGTGAAGTGCTGCTAATCCACCTGTTGTGTCATTTGATTTAAAGTGGCCGGGTTGGGGGCAAACATGTCGCAGAGTGACACAGCGTGGAAACAGGCCCTTGTCCGCACCGACCAACATGTCCCATCTACACTCGTCCCAAACTTCCTGCGTTTGTCCCATATCCCTCCAAACCTGCCCTATCCATGTCCCTGTCTAAATCTATATCCTAAAACACGTTTGTTATCTTGTTTGTGACTGAACTTCAGCCAAAACGGTACACGATAGCGCGACAATGTTAGGCCCACTTTACTCACCATTGCCACTTTAGTGATAACGCAAGTAGGTTTATTGAAATCATATCATATCATATCATATATATACAGCCGGAAACAGGCCTTTTCGGCCCACCAAGCCGTGCCGCCCAGCGATCCCCGCACATTAACACTATCCTACACCCACTAGGGACAATTTTTACATTTACCCAGCCAATTAACCTACATACCTGTACGTCTTTGGAGTTATATTTTTTAGGTTATTCACGTTTTAAAGTTTAAAAGGAGGGGAGAGGGAGGGAGTGGGGGAGAGGGGAGGGGGGGGTGGTTGAGGAGAGAAGGGAGGAGGGGGGACTGCACCAATGCAGGAGAGGTTTGGGCCCAACGGGTCAACTTTGTCTAGTGCTTATTAAACACTAGACCAAGTGGACCCGTTGGGCCCAAACCACTCCTGCATTGGTGCCAAAGATACTAGAGGACCAAGATGGAGCACTCCGTTGAAATCGCCTACACTGAAGTGTTGCACGCAAAGGAGCGTAACGTCCGCCATTTTAGTAAGCAAAACCCACCGTTCGCTCTGCCTCTCGCAGTGTAATCAGTGTTGTGGGGGAACAGTATGTGTGATGATCCCATTAAAATGCAGAATGTATCTCATCTATCGATTCACAGAATTTTGTTATTTTTCTTTTAAAATGTTTCTGCAAGTTTCTGCCTACTAAAATGGCGCCGTGACATACTACGGTTTTTTAGGGTCGAGTGGTCCATCTTGCTCTGCTCTATTATCTGTGATTGGTGCAGCACCCTTGCCTCCCCCACCCCTCTCCCCTCGCCTCCCCAACCCCCCTCCCTCCCAGCACTCTCCCTCTTCCCCCCTCTCCCTCTCCCCCCCTAGGGTTGCCTCTCCTGCATTGGTGCAGCACCCTCTCCTCACACCCCTCCCCCTCCCGCCCGGGAGCAACTCGCGATTGCCGTAGCAACCCCCCTCCCGGCTCGGGCGGCCGCAATTGGTGGGGGGTGGTGGGGGGGGGGGGGGAAGGGAAGAGTCCTGTCCCGTCCCGGTGCGGGGATGTTCAGTGGTAAACGGCGGCAGCTCTCCCAGGGTTGCTGGACGGTATGGGGAAGGCGCTGAGCCGGCCGGGGAGAGGAGGCGGGGGACGGGGGGAGCCGAGAGCAGGCCCAGCCCCAGGCCTCGGCCTCCCCCTCCACCAACGCCTGGCCTGACTGCTGCTGCTGCTGCTGCCGCCGCCTTTCCCCTTGGCCCACCTCAGGCTCGCGGTTACCCGGTCAAGTCCAGGCCCAGGCGCCGGGCCTGGCGCCCCCCGCCCCCAAGGGACAAGTGGCCGAGCCCTGCTCAACGAGTCCCAGGCATGGACCCGTTTGTTCTGCACACGCGCGGATGCGGCGGCCATCTTACATAAGAACCCGATCAACGGAGCCCCAACTGCCCCTGCGTGGTTTTTAAAACTTTAAAATGTGAATAACGTTAAGATAATAACACCGATTTGAATGAAACTTCTTCCATAGGACCACGGGACGACGGTGACTAAGGTGGGCCTAAAATTGTCATGCTATTGTGTACCGTTTTGGCTGTGGTTCAGGAACAAACCAACAAACAATAGGTGCAGGAGGAGGCCATTCGGCCCTTCGAGCCAGCACCACCATTCATCATGATCATGGCTGATCATCCACAATCAGTACCCCGTTCCTGCCTTCTCCCCATACCCCCTGACTCCGCTATCCTTAAGAGCTCTATCTAGCTCTCTCTTGAATGCATTCAGAGAATTGGCCTCCACTGCCTTCTGAGGCAGAGAATTCCACAGATTCACAACTCTCTGACTGCAAACGTTTTTCCTCATCTCCGTTCTAAATGGCCTACCCCTTATTCTTAAACTGTGGCCCCTGGTTCTGGACTCCCCCAACATTGGGAACATGTTTCCTGCCTCTAACGTGTCCAACCCCTTAATAAACTTATACGCTTCGATAAGATCCCCTCTCATCCTTCTAAATTCCAGTGTATACAAGCCTAGTCGCTCCAGTCTTTCAACATATGACAGTCCCGCCAAGAGTTTTAGTATATTGCCGTAGTTCCTGCCTCAACTACCTCCTCTGACAGCCTGTTCCATACACCCACCACCCTTTGTGTGAAAAAGTTACCCCTTAGATTCCTCCTTCACCTTAAACCTATGTCCTCCTGTTCTTGATTCACCTACTCTGAGCAAGAGTAGGGGAGTGTCAGTGCTTCTACCCGATCTATTCCTCTCTTGATTTTACGCATCTCTATAAGATCACCCCTCATCCTCCTGCGCTCCCAAGGAATAGAGTCCCAGCCTACTCAACCTCCCCCGACAGCTCATACCCTTGAGTTCTGGCAACATCCTCGTAAATCTTCTCTGCACCCTTTCCAAATTGGTAATATCTTTCCTATAACATGGTGGCCTGAACTGAACAAAGTCCTCCAAATGCGGCCTCACCAGCATCTTGTATAACTGCAACATGTCCTTTGCCAATGATTCCTGCATTCATCCATCTATTGGCAGCCAAGCCTTTGCTCCTAACCACTGGCACCTCTAGCGGTGACAGTGGCGCAGCGGTAGAGTTGCCGCCTCACAGCGAATGCCTGGGTTCCATCCCGACCACGGGCGCTGTCTGTACGGAGTTTGTACGTTCCCCCTGTGACCTGCGTGTGGTTTTCTCCGAGATCTTCGGTTTCCTCCCACACTCCAAAGACGTGCAGGTTTGTAGGTTAATTGGCTTGGGAAATGTAAAAATTGGCCCTAATGGGTATAGGATGGTGTTAATGTGCAGGAATCGCTGGTCGGCGCGGACCCGGTGGGCCGAAGGGCCTGTTTCCGTGCTGTATCTCTAAACTAAACTAAACCTTCCCCTCACCGTGGCTCTTGAATGCAAGTTGTTGATCCATGGAGGAACTAACCAGTGGTGCAGCGTGGTATTGGGCCTCTCAGCCAACTAAGACCAGTTTTCCTAGTCCTGCCTCATTGAGTATTGGGAGGTTGTTCCAGTTGTACAACAGTTGTGAGATTGGCCATCTCACCTGGCCTAGGCGCCACGCTCCCTGAGGGACTCCTGTGGGGATGGGGGGAGATTTCAAGCGCACTCTCGTAATTTTGTCCAGATTAAAGGAGACAATAGACAATAGGTGCAGGAAGAGGCCATTCGGCCCTTCGAGCCAGTACCGCCATTTAATGTGATCATGGCTGATCATTCTCAATCAGTACCCCGTTCCTGCCTTCTCCCCATACCCCCTGACTCCGCTATCCTTAAGATCTCTATCTAGCTCTCTCTTGAATGCATTCAGAGAATTGGCCTCCACTGCCTTCTGAGGCAGAGAATTCCACAGATTCACAACTCTCTGACTGAAAAAGTTTTTCCTCATCTCAGTTCTAAATGGCCTACCCCTTATTCTTAAACTGTGGCCCCTGGTTCTGGACTCCCCCAACATTGGGAACATGTTTCCTGCCTCTAACGTGTCTAACCCCTTAATAATCTTATACGTTTCGATAAGATCTCCTCTCATCCTTCTAAATGACAGTGTATACAAGCCTAGTCGCTCCAGTCTTTCAACATACGACAGTCCCGCCATTCCGAGAATTAACCTAGTAAACCTACGCTGCACGCCCTCAATAGCAAGAAGGAGGTGCCAGAAAACACCATTTGCCGGAAAATCAGCGGTGGACCTGTATTTTGATGACGTCAGTGGAAAGCACAAGCCTTTTACAGTCGCTGTCCAGCAGCGATGTTAGCTTTGCCATCATCCTCCTCTCTCCCACCGCCTGCACTGCGTCGAGGGGGCAATAAAATACCCGTTGCCAACACAAGGGATGGCAGGTGCTGGTGTACATACCTTTGGACTTTACATCCAGACTTTAGAGATAAAGCGCATAAACGGGCCCTTCGTCCCACCGAGTCCACGTCGACCTGCGGTCGGCCCGCCCACTAGCACTATCCTTCACACAGGGGACAAATGAACAACTTTACTGAAGCCAATGAAGTCACAACCAGCACTGCTCCCAGCGGATGAGTCAACAATAACAGCTAATGAATACACAGTAAACTGATGAGAATTTATCCTTGTCTTTAGTTTTATTTATAACTAGACCAAGTGGACCCGTTGGGCCCAAACCTCTCCTGCATTGGTGCAGCACCCTGTCCTCCCGTCCTCCCCTCTCTCCTCAACCCCCCCCCCTCCCCTCCCTTCTCCCCAACTCCCCACTCCCTCCCTCTCCCCTCCTTTTGAACTTAAAAATGTGAATAACTTTAAAAATATAACACCGATTTCAATAAAACTACTTGCATAATCACTAAAGTGACAATGGTGAGTAAGGTGGGCCTAAAATTGTTGCGCTTTGTACCGTTTTGGCTGAAGTTCAGTCACAAACAAGATAACAACGACAGTTTTAGTATATAGATGAATGCTCTCTTGCTATCCACTTTGCTGCTGTAACACTAAATTTCCCCGGTGTGGGACGAATAAAGGAATTTATTATTATTATTATTATTATTGAACCTCCAAACCTGTACGTCTTTGGAGTGGGGGAGGAAGCCGCAGCACCCGGAGGAAACCCACGCGCTCACGGGGAGAACGTACAAACTCTGTACAGACAGTACCCGTAGTCAGGATTGAACCTGGGTCTCCGGCCCTGTGAGACTGCAACTCTACCGCTGTGCCACCTGTTACCTGTTTAGGCTTTGTAGTTAGAATCTCCTTAAAAGCCTCTCCACCTCCCCTTGACACTTCTTTTATCAGTCTTTGGACTTCATACCCTAATATAAAAGCCATTTGTCTTTGACCTGAAGCATTAATCTGTTTCTTTCTCTGCAGATTCAGCTTGTTATTCATTAAAGGATGTGGGCTTTGCAGACTGAGACAGCAATTAATTGCCCAACCCCAATTGCTCTTGAGAACTTGATCTTGGGCGGCACGGTAGCGCAGCGGTAGAGTTGCTGCTTTACAGCGAATGCAGCGCCGGAGACGCAGGTTCGATCCTGACTACGGGTGCTGCACTGTAAGGAGTTTGTACGTTCTCCCCGTGACCTGCGTGGGTTTACTCCGAGATCTTCGGTTTCCTCCCACACTCCAAAGACGTACAGGTATGTAGGTTAATTGGCTGGGTAAATGTAAAAATTGTCCCTAGTGGGTGTAGGATAGTGTTAATGTACGGGGATTACTGGGCGGCACGGACTTGGAGGGCCGAAAAGGCCTGTTTCCGGCTGTATGTATATGATATGATATGATATGATATAGATCTATATCTATTTTGCATGGATAGGGCAATTGTGGAGGCATAAGGACCAAAGCCAGGAGGGTGGGACTACTGTAGCTGGGACATGTTGGCCTGTTTCCACACTATCACTATGACTAGACACAAAAAGCCGGAGTAACTCAGTGGGTCAGACGGCATCTCTGGAGAAAAGGAATAGGTGACGTTTCGGGTGGAGACGAAGAGCTGAGTTACTCCAGCTTTTTGTGTCCATCTTCGGTTTAAACCAGCATTTGCAGTCCCTTCCTACACAAGCGAGGCACAAAATGCTGGAGTAACTCAGCGGGACAGGCAGCGTCTCTGGAGAGAAGGAATGGGTGACTGAAGAAGGGTCTCGACCCAAAACGTCACCCATTCCTTCTCTCCAGAGATGCTGCCTGTCCCGCTGAGTTACTCCAGCATTTTGAGTCTACCTTTGATTTTAAACTAGCATCTGCAGTTCTTTCCTACACATCCTTCCTACACAAATTGATCTATATATACACACACACTGAACTTTGTTTCTCTCATAAAAACATAGAAACATGGAAAATAGGTGCAGGAGGAGACCATTTGGCCCTTTGAGCCAGCACCGCCATTCATTGTAATCATGGCTGATCATCCACAATCAGTAACCTGTGCCCAACTTCTCCCCATATCCCTTGATTCCACTAGCCCCCAGAGCTCTATCTACCTCTCTTAAATTCATCCAGTGATTTGGCCCCATTTATTATATTGTTTACAATGTACTATGTTTACATATTCTGATGTGCTGCTGCAAGTAAGAACTGCAAGTGAGAAAGATAGACACAAAATGCTGGAGTAACTCAACAGGACAGGCAGCATCTCTGGATAGAAGGAATGGGTGACGTATTGGGATCGACACCCTTCCTCAGACTTCATTGAGAACAGACTTCTGATTCCATTGTTCCAACTGGGACATATTGCGATAAACGCAATGCGAGCATTTATATCCAGAGGGCTAGAATACAAAAACAGGGGTGTAATGCTGAGGCTTTATATGGTGCAGGTCAGGCCGCATTTGGAGTACTGTGAGCAATTTTGGGCACCGTATCTGAGGGAGGACGTGCTGGCTCTGGAGAGGGTCCAGAGGAGGTTTACAAGAACGATCCCAGGAATGAGGACCTATGATGAGCGTTCGACAGCATTGGGCCTGTACTCGCTGGAGTTTAGAAGGATGAGGGTGGACCTCATTGAAATTTACCGACTATTGAGAATCTTGGATAGAGTGGGTGTGGAGAGGATGTTTCCACTGGTGGAAGATTCTGGGTCTAGAGGCCACAGCCTCAGAACTAAAGGACGTTCCTTTAGAAAGGAGATGAGGAGGGATTTCTTTAGGCAGGGGGAGGTGAATCTGTGGAATTCTTTGCCACAGAAGGCTGTGGAAGCCAAGTCAGTGGATATATTAAAGGCGGAGATGGATATATTCTTGATTCGTACGGGTGTCAGGGGAAGGCAGGAGAATGGGGTTAGGAGGGAGAGATAGATCAACCATGACTGAATGGTGGAGTCGACTAGGCTTGTATACACTTAGAAGGATGAGAGGGGATCTTATCGAAACGTATAAGATTATTAAGGGGTTGGACACGTTAGAGGCAGGAAACATGTTCCCAATGTTGGGGGAGTCCAGAACAAAGGGCCACAGTTTAAGAATAAGGGGGAGGCCATTTAGAACTGAGATGAGGAAAAACTTTTTCGGTCAGAGAGTTGTAAATCTGTGGAATTCTCTGCCTCAAAAGGCAGTGGAGGCCAATTCTCTGAATGCATTCAAGAGAGAGCTGGATAGAGCTCTTAAGGATAGCGGAGTCAGGGGGTATGGGGAGAAGGCAGGAACGGGGTACTGATTGAGAATGATCAGCCATGATCGCATTGAATGGCGGTGCGTACAGGCTCGAAGGGCTGAATGGCCTCCTCCTGCACCTATTGGCTATTGATGGGCCGAATGGCCTAATTCTTCTCCTGTCACTCATGACCTTATGCCAATAAAACACTTTTGACTCTTGACAATTAAACGTTTAGGCGGTGCAAGCAGCATCTCTGGAGAGAAGGAATGGGTGACGTTTCGGGGTCGAGACCATTGGGAAGGGTCACCCATCCCTTCTCTCCAGAGGTGCTGCCTGTCCCGCTGAGTGACTCCAGCATTTTGTGTCTTATCTTCGCTACAAACCACCTTCCCAAAGACACTTGGGTGCACGGCAGGCGGAACCTTCCTCCGCGGGTCGGCGGGAGGGTTGGAGGCGAGGGACCCACCGGAAGTGGCGCTCTCCCCCGAGCCATAAAGGCGGCGGGACCGACTTCCTTTCTCTCTCTCACCCCAAGCGGCCATCATGGTGAGCGCGGCGGCGCTGCCGGCAATCCGCCCCCATCCGTCGCCGGGGCCGGGCTGCGGGCGGCCGGGGGCAGCGGGGCGGCGGGCCGGGGCCCAGGGGATGCGGGAGGCCCGGGGATGGGGGGACGATGGCGCTGCCGAGGGGAGGGGGAGAGGGAGGAGGGGAGGGAGGCCTCGGACTCAGGCTGTAGCGGCCTCGAGTAGTGGTGATGGAGGGGGGGAAGGAGGGAGGGAGAGAGGAGGGGGGAGGGAAGCCTCAGGCTGTAGCGGCCTCCAGTAACGGCGGGGGGGGGGGGGAGGGTGATTGGTATAGAATGGTTATAGTTCTACAATAGTTATAGAGTAATTATTATAGTTCTACAATAGTCATAGAGTAATTATTATAGTTCTACAATAGTTATAGAGTAATTATTATAGTTCTACAATAGTTATAGAGTAATTATTATAGTTCTACAATAGTTATAGAGTAATTATTATAGTTCTACAATAGTTATAGAGTAATTATTATAGTTCTACAATAGTCATTGAGTAATTATTATAGTTCTACAATAGTTATAGAGTAATTATTATAGTTCTACAATAGTCATTGAGTAATTATTATAGTTCTACAATAGTCATTGAGTAATTATTATAGTTCTACAATAGTCAGAGTAATTATTATAGTTCTACAATAGCCATAGAGTAATTATTATAGTTCTACAATAGCCATAGAGTAATTATTATAGTTCTACAATAGTCATTGAGTAATTATTATAGTTCTACAATAGTCATTGAGTAATTATTATAGTTCTACAATACTCATAGGATAGTTATAGTTCTACAATACTCATAGTTATAGGATGGTTATAGTTCTACAATAGTCATAGTTATAGAGTAATTATTATACTTCTACAATAGTCGTAGAGTAATTATTATAGGTCTACAATAGTCATAGTTATAGAGTAATTATAGTTCTACAATAGTTGAAGTTCTACCATAGTCAGTTATGCTATCGTTATCGTTCTGCCAGGGTTATAGTTCTGCCACGGTTATAGTTCTGCCAGAATTATAGTTCTGCCACAGTTATAGTTCTGCCAGAATTATAGTTCTGCCACAGTTATAGTTATGCCAGAATTATAGTTATGCTATCGTGAGTTATAGTTCTGCCACTGTTATAGTTATGCCAGGGTTATCGTTCTGCCAGAGTTATAGTTATGCCACGGTTATAGTTATGCCAGGGTTATAGTTATGCCAGAATTATAGTTATGCTATCGTGAGTTATAGTTCTGCCACGGTTATAGTTCTGCCACGGTTATAGTTCTGCCACGGTTATAGTTCTGCCAGAGTTATAGTTATGCCACGGTCATAGTTCTGACACGGTCAGAGTTCTGCCACGGTCACAGTTCTGCCACGGTTACAGTTATGCCACAGTTACAGTCATGCCAGTCACAGTTATACCACAGTCACAGTTATGTCACAGTTTTGCCACGGTCACAGTGTTGCCACAGTTATAGTTGAGTAGTTATAGTTCTGCAATAGTCATACTTCCACAATAGTTATAGTAATAGGTCTACAATAGTCATAGTTAAAGAGTAGTTATAGTTCTACAACAGCCATAGTTATAGAAGATAGACACACAATACTGGAGTAACTCTTCTCTGGAGAAAAAGAATGGGTGAAGTTTCGGGTTGAGACCCTTCTTCAGACTGTGTCTGTCTTTGGTGTAAACCAGCATCAGCAGTTCCTACACATTGTTATAGTTCTCCAATAGGCATAGTTATAGAATGGGTATAGTTCTACAATAGTTATAGAAGATAGAAACAAAATGCTGGAGTATCTCAGCGGGGCAGACAGCATCTGCGGAGAGAAGTAATGGGTGACGTTTCGGGTCGAGACCCTTCAGACTGAGGAGGGAGAGGCAAGGAAGGGTTAGGTGTGAAAATGAGAGATCAAAGGAGACGCTGATCAGGAATTGTAGATGTCCTTCCTTTGTCCCGTCCCCCTGACATCAGTCTGAAGAGGGGTCTCGACCTGAAACGTCACCCATTCCTCTCCTGAGATGCTGCCTGACCTGCTGAGTTACTCCAGCATTTTGTGAATAAATACCTTCGATTTGTACCAGCATCTGCAGTTATTTTCTTACAGGAATTGTAGAATGGTTCATTATTAGTCAGGGGAAGGTGACAACAAAGCATACGAAGTCCTGATTAAATTTTATCTGTGTATGCTTCTTAACTTCTACATTTCTCCCCGCACCTCAGCACTGAGTTACTGGCAGCCCTGTTTTGCAATGTGGATAATTGATGTTAGGATGTGATGGTGGTATTGGGCATATGTAGAATGCCCTTGCCTTCAGGCTCAGTTTAAAGGCTTTGCTCTCCTGTGTCATAAGGTCATAAGTGGCCGATTAGGAGAACGGGAGATGCAACGAGACCTGGGTGTCGTGGTACACCAGTCATTGAAAGTAGGCATGCAGGTGCAGCAGGCAGTGAAGAAAGAGAATGGTGTGTTGGCATTCATAGCGAGGGGATTTGAGTATAGGAGCAGGGAGGTTCTGCTGCAGTTGTACAGGGCATTGGTGAGACCACACCTGGAGTATTGCGTACAGTTTTGGTCTCCTAATCTGAGGAAAGACATTCTTGCCATAGAGGGAGTACAGAGAAGGTTCACCAGATTGATTCCTGGGATGGCAGGACTTTCATATGAAGAAAGACTGGATAGACTCGGCTTGTACTCGCTGGAATTTAGAAGATTGAGGGGGGATCTTATCGAAACTTACAAAATTCTTAAGGGGTTGGACAGGCTAGATGCAGGAAGATTGTACCCGATGTTGGGGAAGTCCAGAACAAGGTCACAGTTTAAGGATAAGGGGCAAGTCTTTTAGGACCGAGATGAGAACGTTTTTTTTCACACAGAGAGTGGTGAATCTGGAATTAGCTATATTTAAGAGGGAGTTAGATGTGGCCCTTGTGGCTAAAGGGATCAGGGGGTATGGAGAGAAGGCAGGTACGGGATACTGAGTTGGATGATCATCCATGATCATATTGAATGGCGGTGCAGGCTCGAAGGGCCGAATGGCCTACTCCTGCACCTATTTTCTATGTTTCTATGTAAGTGATAGGAGAAGAATTAGGTCATTTCGGCCCATCGCATCTACTCCGCCATTCAATCATGGCTGATCTATCTCTCCCTCCCAACCCCATTCTCCTGCCTGCTCCCCATAATCCCTGACACCCGCTCTAATCAAGAATCTATCTCTGCCTTAAATGTTTTTACTCGTTCTCTTATTCTTTTTTTTTTCTCTCCCCCCCTAAGTCGTTGGTTATCCCTGAAAAGTTCCAGCACATTCTCCGGGTGCTCAACACCAACATCGATGGGCGAAGGAAGATCGCATTTGCCATCACCGCCATCAAGGTGAGCATTCCTGGTTTTGACGTTTTAAATGCTGCAGAAACTAGAAATCTGAAGGAGAACACGGAGAAAATGGCTGACGTCTCAAACCGGTCAGGCAGCAGGTGCCTGTGTGTGTTGGCAAGAACTGCAGATGCTGGTTCAGATCGAAGATAGACACAAAATGCTGGAGTAACTCAGCGGAACACGCAGCATCTCTGGAGAGAAGGAACGGCTGACGTTTCGGGTCGACACCCTTCTTCAGATGCCGGTTCTGTATGAGCGGAGATGCGATGCTCATCACTAACTCCCATTTCCACGCTGACCTTTCTGTCCTGGGCCTGTCAAGAGTGAGGCCCAGCGCAAATTGGAGGAACAGCACCTCATATTTCGCTTGGGCAGCTTACACCCCATTGACTTCTCTAACTTCGTAACCCTTGCTTTCCCTCTCTCTCCATCCCTCTCCCTTCTCAGTTCTCCCACCAGTCCTACTGTCCCCCTGATTACATCTGTTGTCACCTTCTCCCAGCTAACAATGATCTATTCTACATTTTCCTTGACCCGTGACTCTTTTGATGTCTCGTTTTCACGCCTTGCACTTCCTTATCTCTGTGTCTCTCTCTCCCCTGACTTTCAGTGTGAAGAAGGTTCTCAACCTGAAACGTCGCCCATTCCTTCTCTCCAGAGATGCTGCCTGACCCAATGAGTTACTCCAGCATTTTGTGTCTACCTTTGCTGTGATCACAATGTTATAATCAGTTGTGAGTGTGTTTAAAACCACTAATTTGTGTCCATCTGATGCAAGAGTTGGGAAGGCATGTTGGGCTTTTCAGCTGGAGATCTTGCATCAGGACTGTGTGTCTGCATTGGTTTAGTTTTGAGATGCAGCGTGGTAACAGGCCCACTGGGCCCACACCGACAATCGCTCACCCTATACTATAGACATAGAAACATAGAAAATAGGTGCAGGAGTAGGCCATTCGGCCCTTCGAGCCTGCACCGCCATTCAATATGATCATAGCTGATCATCCAACTCAGTATCCCGTACCTGCCTTCTCTCCATACCCCCTGATCCCTTTAGCCACAAGGGCCACATCTAACTCCCTCTTAAATATAGCCAATGAACTGGCCTCAACTACCTTCTGTGGCAGAGAATTCCACAGATTCACCACTGTGTGAAAAAAAACTTTCTCATCTCGGTCCTAAAAGACTTCCCCCTTATCCTTAAACTGTGACCCCTTGTTCTGGACTCCCCCAACATCGGGAACAATCTTTCTGCATCTAGCCTGTCCAACCCCTTAAGAATTTTGTAAGTTTCTAAAAGATCCGTGTTATTCCACATTCTCATCCACTCCCTATGCACTAGGGATGTTAAAGTTTGGTTCTTAAAACAGACAACAACATAAACAGTTAAAGGTAAACCAAGCGAAGCTTTAATTATCGTCAGACGGGAGTGGGGGGGATCAGTGCTGAGGGTGTATGACTATACTTAGCACTCCCCGCGCTTCCACTCAAAGATACAGCATTTTCGCAGCATTTGTATACAGAATTTGCAGCAAGAATGTTTAACACAATATTTCCTTCAAATCAATCACATTGTATTAGAACACAATATACTTGTCACCCTCAAGTCATAAACTATTTTACACAATAAGTCATTAGTCGAAGGTAAGGACCCTTATCATACCACAGAAGGTCCTGTTTTCACACTCCCACAAATAGTCAACAGTTAACCACATCCTCATCTTATCAAAGTCCATCATCTTTCCCAGGGAGAACAGGATGCACTGCTCTAGAGACTTTAAGAATTGCATAGTCTCATCCTGCCTGGTACAACTTTGCAAACATCAGCTATTCAGGACCCAAAGTTCAGGCTCATCCTATTCATTCATTCTACCATTTTATTACTCCTGTGGTTTCCAGGGATTGTAATTCTCAGCTACCAGACACATCCGTATAGCAATTAGCATTCCTACACTTGCAACAATATAGAAACGTAGAAAATAGGTGCAGGAGTAGGCCATTCGGCCCTTCGAGCCTGCACCGCCATTCAATATGATCATGGCTGATCATCCAACTCAGTAACCTGTACCTGCCTTCTCTCCATACCCCCTGATCCCTTTAGCCACAAGGGCCACATCTAACTCCCTCTTAAATATAACCAATGAACCGGCCTCAACTACCTTCTGTGGCAGAGAATTCCACAGATTCACCACTCTGTGTGTGGAAAAAAAACTTTCTCATCTCAGTCCTAAAAGACTTCCCCCTTATCCTTAAACTGTGACCCCTTGTTCTGGACTTCCCCAACATCGGGAACAATCTTCCTGCATCTAGCCTGTCCAACCCCTTAAGAATTTTGTACATCTCTATAAGATCCCCCCTCAATCTTCTAAATTCCAGCGAGTACAAGCCGAGTCTATCCAGTCTTTCTTCATATGAAAGTCCTGCCATCCCAGGGATCAATCTGGTGAACCTTCTCTGTACTCCCTCTATGGCAAGAATGTCTTTCCTCAGATTAGGAGACCAAAACTGTACGCAATACTCCAGGTGTGGTCTCACCAAGGCCCTGTACAACTGCAGCAGAACCTCCCTGCTCCTATACTCAAATCCCCTCGCTATGAATGCCAACATACCATTGGCTTTCTTCACTGCCTGCTGCACCTGCATGCCTACTTTCAATGACTGGTGTACCACGACACCCAGGTCTCGCTGCATCTCCCCTTCTCCTAGTCGGCCACCATTCATATAATAGAAGCTCCACAAGCATACAAACAGGTTTGCAGGCAATGGCCAAGCATCCCATCATGCAAAGTTAATAGCCATTAACTCTTTCAGGGAGGGCAATTTACAGAGGGGCCGGTTAACCTACAAACCCGCACGTCTTTGGGATATGGGAGGAAACTAGAGCCCCCCCCCAGAGAAAACCCACGCGGTCACAGGGAGAATGCACAGACAGCACCCGAGGTCAGGATCGAACTGGGGTCTCTGGCGCTGTGAGGCCGTCGCTCTACCAGCTGGGCCACTGTCCATGTGTTGATGTGCTTGCAGCTCCTGCAGATTAAAGTTTACGCTGTTACAGCCTGCTACACTCTAGCATCACATTGTGAACAAGTTTTCACTCCTACAAGGTAGACACAAAATGCTGGAACAACTTAGCGGGTCAGGCGGCATCTCGGGAGAGAAGGAATGGAGGACGTTTCGGGTCTGAAGAGGGGTCTCTGGACCCGAAACGTCCACCATTCCTTCTCTCCCGAGATGCTGCCTGACCTGCGGAGTTACGCCAGCATTTTGTGTCTACCTTCGATTTAAACCAGCATCTGCAATTTTTTTCTTACACTCCTACAAGCACTGTTGCTCTGGATTTCCTCCGTGTCTCTGTGACCAAATCCATTGCCGGAGTAAATTGCAATTTTCACTTCCTAGTTAGTTTTGCAGGTATACGGTTGTTTTCCAGAAACTTTTAAGGAGCCATTAACTGTATTGCAATAATCTCAAATTGCCCAATGTTTGAGTTTTTGGATGATACAACTTAGTATATTCCAACTATTCTTTCTTCAAGCCTACATCTTTCCAAAGGAAGTTGTTAACAGTTATTGTTAGACAATAGACAATAGGTGCAGGAGGAGGCCGTTCGGCCCTTCGTGCCAGCACAACCATTCAATGTGATCAGTACCCCGTTCCTGCCTTCTCCCCATACCCCCTGACTCCGCTATCCTTAAGAGCTCTATCTAGCTCTCTTGAATGCATCCAGAGAATTGGCCTCCACTGCCTTCTGAGGCAGTAAATTCCACAGATTTACAACTCTCTGACTGAAAATATTTTTCCTCATCTCCATTCTAAATGGCCTACCCCTTATTCTTAAACTGTGGGCCCTGGTTCTGGACTCCCCCAGGGAACAGGTTTCCTGCCTCTAACGTACCCAACCTGTTAATATTCTTATATGTTTTCATAAGATCCCCTCTCATCCTTCTAAATTCCAATGTATACACGCCTAGTCGCTCCAGTCTTTCAACATATGATAGTCATGTCATTCCGGGAATTAACCTAGTAAACTTACGCTGCACGCCCTCAATAGCAAGAATATCCTTCCTCAAATTTGGAGACCAAAACTGCACACAGTACTCCAGGTGCGGTCTCACTAGCGCCCTGTACAACTGCAGAAGGACCTCTTTGCTCCTATACCCAACTCCTCTTGTTATGAAGGCCAACATTCCATTGGCTTTCTTCACTGCCTGCTGTACCTGCATGCTTCCTTTCAGTGACTGATGCATTAGGACACCCAGATTTTGTTGTACGTCCCCTTTTCTGAACTTGTATAGGGGTCGGTGGGCTGAAGGGGCTGAACTATAACCTACTCATCTTCCTTACAATTTCTGACAGCTGCTCCGATGTCTTAAGGTTAGTGCGGGTGTCAGGGGCTACAGGGATTAGGCAGGAGAATGGGATTAAGAGGGAGAGATAGATCAGCCGTGATTGAATGGCAGAGTAGACTCGATGGGCCGAATGGCCTAATTCTGGCCCTGTCGCTTATGATGTTATGGTAAGATCTTATAACAATATGACTGCTTCATGCTACGGGGGGCTGTGTGTAAATGGGCCATTCTTAGTCGTGTGCGTGACCAAAAATATGAAAAATTGTGGAATACATCTCTTCTAATTCTGAAAGCATTACAGGTGTATTGTTTTGTACTGTATATATGACTTGTACATGTCGAAGTTTATCAACAAATTATTATATATTACTAGACCAGTGGGCCCATGATCACATTGAATGGCGGTGCTGGCTCGAAGGGCCGAATGGCCTCCTCCTGCACCTATTGTCTATTGTTGGGCCCGTTCATCGTAGGGTTTCCATTATGACCTGGGGAAATCGCATTTTTTCTTTAAACATAGAAACAATGAAAATAGGTGCAGGAGTAGGCCATTCGGCCCTTCGATGTGATCATGGGCTATTCAATGTGATCATGGGCCCACTGGTCTAGTAATATATAAAAATTTGTTGATAAACGTCCGACAGATACAAGTCATATATCATGGCTGATCATCCAACTCAGTATCCTGCACCTGCCTTCTCTCCATACCCCCTGATCCCTTTAGCCACAAGGGCCACGTCTAACTCCTTCTTAAATATAGCCATGAACTGGCCTCAACTACCTTCTGTGGCAGAGAATTCCACAGATTCACCACTCTGTGTGAAAAAAAACTTTCTCATCTCGGTCCTAAAAGACTTCCCCCTTATCCTTAAACTGTGACCCCTTGTTCTGGACTTCCCCAACATCGGGAACAATCTTCCTGCATCTAGCCTGTCCAACCCCTTAAGAATTTTGTAAGTTTCTATAAAATAAATTGTCTCTTAAAAAAAATAAAATGAATCTCAATGGGGGGGGGAGAGGAGGGAGGGGGGGTGGGGAGGGGTGGGTGAGGAGGTGGGGGAGGGGAGAAGGAGCCACTGACACCGTCCTGCCAGCGGCCATCTTCTTTCTCCTTCACTGTGGTGCTGCAGGGGAGGGGGAGCGCAATTAAAGGCGTGTCATCACATGCTGAGGACGATTTAGAAGGATGAGAGGAGATCTTATCGAAACGTATAAGATTATTAAGGGGTTGGACACGCTAGAGGCAGGAAACATGTTCCCAATGTTGGGGGAGTCCAGAACCAGGGACCACAGTTTAAGAATAAGGGGTCGGCCATTTAGAACTGAGATGAGGAAAAACTTTTTCAGTCAGAGAGTTGTGAATCTGTGGAATTCTCTACCTCAGAAGGCAGTGGAGGCCAATTCTCTGAATGCATTCAAGCAAGAGCTAGATAGCGCTCTTAAGGATAGCGGAGTCAGGGGGTATGGGGAGAAGGCAGGAACGGGGTACTGATTGAGAATGATCAGCCATGATCACATTGAATGGCGGTGCTGGCTCGACGGGCCGAATGGCCTCCTCCTGCACCTATTGTCTATTCCTCTTATGGTTTCCATTGTGACCTGGGAAAATCACGTTTTTCTCTTTAAAATAAATTGCTTTTTAAACACAAATAAAATGAATCTCAATGAAATAGAGATCCTATGTAAAATAAAAAGGCCACTCCATCCCCTCCCTCCCCCACTCGCAAACTCCACCCCCCCCCCCCCCCCCCCCCCCTCAGCCACTCCATCAATAGGAAAATAATTTATCTTTAAAATCTTGTTTTCTTTTCTGCATTGGTCTAGCACCCTCCCGCACTGCATCCCCCCATCTCCCCCAAAACTCTCCCTCTTCCCCCCATTCAATCCACCCTCCTTCACTCTTAGGGGATCTCTGGAGGCGGTGCGGCCTTTCCTGCCCGTTGGGTTTCCATTGTGACATGGAACATGGGAGTATTACTGTGCTGACGTCCACAGTAATTTATTAAGGAATTTATTGAAGTCAAAAATGTGAATGACTCAAAGCATAACAATTTGAACGTTAAAGATTTATTTTATTGACTTGTCAGTTTCTGTTTTGGGTGCTTCCCCGTTGATCATCGAGACGACGCTGAGTTCCTTCTTCTTGCGTCTTCTGTTTCGCATTCCTTCTCGTTGACCATCAGTTTTTTGTTGGCGCATCTCTTGTCCCTGTTTTGCTTTCTTTCTCGATGATCCCTGACACGTTCAGTTATTTGTTGTTGTTCGTCTTGTTCCCTTCTGCTCCTCACTGCCTCTCGATGTCTCTTTGAGTCATTCATATTGAATGGCGGTGCAGGCTCGAAGGGCCGAATGGCCTACTCCTGCACCTATTTTCTATGTTTCTATTCCTTCCTTGACCAAGCTGCGACTTGTTTGTTCCCTCCTCTAGGCATGTTCTTAAAAAGTATAAGGCAATAACTGCAGATGCTGGTACAAATCGAAGGTATTTAATCACAAAATGCTGGAGTAACTCAGCGGGTCAGGCAGCATCTCAGGAGAGAAGGAATGGGTGACGTTTCGGGTCGAGACCCTTCTTCAGACTGATGTCAGGGGGGCGGGACAAAGGAATCTAAAAAGTATAGAACTATCAGGGTGTATATACTTATAAATTCTAAATAAAACCCTACTTATTAATGAACACGAAAGCATTAGATCAAAATGGCATTTTTGTTTCTTGAAATAAAATAAACCTCAATCAAAAAGATTCTTTAGTACCTGTCACTTTCTGTTTTGCATTCTTTCTCGATGATCGACACGTTCATTTATTTCTTGTTGCTCCTCTTGTTCCCTTCTACTACTCAATACCTCTCCATGTCTTAGAAGATTTTTGATATGGTGGGGGGGGGGAGTGGCAAGCCCGTTTAGGGCTTTGTATGTGAATAGGAGGAGCTTAAAGTTGATTCTGTACTGTACTGGGAGCCAGTGGAGAGAGGCCAGAATCGGGGTGATGTGGTCCCTTTTACGGGTACCCGTCAGGAGTCTCGCTGCGGCGTATTGGACCAATTGTAGGCGGGACAGGGATGATTGGCTGATCCCGGTGTATAGGGAGTTGCAGTAGTCTAGGCGGGAGGAAATCCTACACACACTAGGGTCACTTTACATGTATGCCGAACTAATTAACCTACAAACGGCACGGTGGCGCAGCGGTAGCGTTGCTACCTTACAGCGAATGCAGCGCCCGAGACTCAGGTTCGATCCCGACTACGGGCGCCGTCTGTACGGAGTTTGTACGTTCTCCCCTTGACCTGCGTAGGTTTTCTCCGAGATCTTCGGTTTCCTCCCACACTCCAAAGACGTACAGGAGTGTGGGATGAAACTGCAAATCTCTGAGAAAACCCCTGTAGGTCACGGGGAGAACGTACAAACTGCGCTGACAGCGCCCGTAGTCAGGATGGAACCCGAGTGTCTGGCGCTGTCAGGCAGCGACTCTACCGCTGCGCCCCTGTGCCGTTCTGTCTATCTATGGTCAAGTCAAGTTTATTTGTCACGTTCACATACACGACGTGCAGTGAAATGAAAGTGGCAATGCCTGCGGATTGTGCACAAAAACATTACAATTACAGCATATAAATTAAAATTAATACAGAAAAAAAAATGTAGTCCCCGGAGTTATAATAGTTAACAGTCCTGATGGCCTGTGGGAAGAAACTCCGTCTCATCCTCTCCGTTTTCACAGCGTGACAGCGGAGGCATTTGTCTGACCGTAGCAGCTGGAACAGTCCGTTGCTGGGGTGGTAGGGGTCCCCCATAATGTTGCTGGCTCTGGATCTGCACCTCCTGATGTATAGGTCCTGCAGCGGGGCGAGTGTAGTTCCCATGGTGCGTTCAGCCGAACGCACTACTCTCCGCAGGGCCATCCTGTCCTGGGCAGAGCTGTTCCCAAACCAGACTGATGTTGCCGGACAGGATGCTCTCTGCAGCCCCAGAGTAGAAGCACTGAAGGATCCTCAGAGATACTCTGAATCTCCTCAGCTGTCTGAGATGGTAAAGGCGCTCAAGTTAGGAAAAGGGGACGTACAACGAGATCTGGGTGTCCTAGTGCATCAGTCACTGAAAGGAAGCATGCAGGTACAGCAGGCAGTGAAGAAAGCCAATGGAATGTTGGCCTTCATAACAAGAGGAGTTGAGTATAGGAGCAAAGAGGTCCTTCTGCAGTTGTACAGGGCCCTAGTGAGACCGCACCTGGAGTACTGTGTGCAGTTTTGGTCTCCAAATTTGAGGAAGGATATTCTTGCTATTGAGGGCAGGCAGGGTAGGTTTACTAGGTTAATTCCCGGAATGGCGGGACTGTCATATGTTGAAAGACTGGAGCGACTAGGCTTGTATACACTGGAATTTAGAAGGATGAGAGGGGATCTTATCGAAACGTATAAGATTATTAAGGGGTTGGACACGTTAGAGGCAGGAAACATGTTCCCAATGTTGGGAGAGTCCAGAACCAGGGGCCACAGTTTAAGAATAAGGGGTAGGCCATTTAGAACGGAGATGAGCGGCACGGTAGCGCAGCGGTAGAGTTGCTGCTTTACAGCGAATGCAGCGCCGGAGACTCAGGTTCGATGCTGACCACGGGTGCTGCACTGTAAGGAGTTTGTACGTTCTCCCCGTGACCTGCGTGGGTTTTCTCCGAGATCTTCGGTTTCCTCCCACACTCCAAAGACGTACAGGTATGTAGGTTAATTGGCTGGGTAAAATGTAAAAATTGTCCCTAGTGGGGTGTAGGATAGTGTTAATGTACGGGGATCGCTGGGCGGCACGGACTTGGTGGGCCGAAAAGGCCTGTTTCCGGCTGTATATATATGATATGATATGATATGAGGAAAAACTTTTTCAGTCAGAGAGTTGTGAATCTGTGGAATTCATTGCCTCAGAAGGCAGTGGAGGCCAATTCTCTGAATGCATTCAAGAGAGAGCTAGATAGAGCTCTGAAGGATAGCGGAGTCAGGGGGTATGGGGAGAAGGCAGGAACGGGGTACTGATTGAGAATGATCACATTGAATGGTGGTGCTGGCTCGAAGGGCCGAATGGCCTCCTCCTGCACCTATTGTCTATTGTCTATTGCCTTGCCTTAGCCGCCAGTGCGGCGATATGTGTTGCCCTTGTAACCGGCGTCTGCCGTTCCTCCCTGCGCTGTTGTTATCGCTACGCTGAGCCACTAACCGCCTGCTTGTGGTCTGTTGCCAGGGGGTCGGTCGCCGCTATGCCCACGTGGTGCTGAGGAAGGCTGACATCGACCTGAGCAAGAGGGCCGGGGAGCTTTCCGAGGAGGAGGTAAGCCAACCGCGATCGTGCACAGACGGCGTCGCTGTCCCCCAGTAACCTTGCAGCTGCCCGGCGTGGAGCAGAGATGCAGCATGGAAACGGGCCACCTGCATCATCAGGAAGGGTTGGCGACCCGAAACGGATCCCTTCTTTCTCTCCAGAGATGCTGCCTGTCCCGCTGAGTTACCCCAGCACTTGCGTCTTCATCAGCATAATCAAGGACCAGTCACACACTCTCTCTCTCTCTCTCTCTCAAAGATACTAGAGGAACAAGACAGTCAAGTCAAGTCAGTTTTATTTGTATAGCACATTTAAACACAACCCGCGTTGACCATAGTGCTGTACGTCAGTTCAGGTACTAAGAACGGACATACAATGGCACACAAACATAACAGCACATACATAAACAGTTCACAGCGCCCCCTCAGAGGGCCTCAAACACTAGGGAGTAGAGGTAGGTTTTGAGCCTGGACTTAAAAAGGAGTCGATGGAGGGGGCAGTTCTGATGGGGAGAGGGATGCTGTTCCACAGTCTAGGAGCTGCAACCGCAAAAGCGCGGTCACCCCTGAGCTTAAGCCTAGACCGCGGGATAGTCAGTAGCCCCAAGTCGGCTGACCTGAGGGACCTGGAGATAGAGTGGTGGGTTAGAAGATTTTTGATATCGGGGGGGGGGGGGGGGCAAGCCAGTTTAGGGCTTTGTATGTGAATAGGAGGAGCTTGAAGTTGATTCTGTACCGTACTGGGGGCCAGTGGAGAGAGGCCAGAATCGGGGTGATGTGGTCTTTTTTACGGGAACCCGTCAGGAGTCTCGCTGCGGCGTTTTGGACCGATTGCAGGCGGGACAGGGATGATTGGCTGATCCCAGTGTATAGGGAGTTGCAGTAGTCTAGGCGGGAGGAGATGAATGCGTGGATGATTTTTTTCAATGTCATCAAACTTAGAGTGTCTTGCCTGCCCCCTGCAGGTGGAACGCATTATCACCATCATGCAGAATCCGCGGCAGTACAAGATTCCCGACTGGTTCCTGAACAGGCAGAAGGATGTCAAAGACGGAAAGTACAGCCAGGTATGGAAGAGGCCGGGACTGGGGCCGCAGTAGCTTGTTGTTGTGTGCGTGACTATGCCTCCCCAAATCACTCTGCGTGCTCGCCCACTACACAGCGTGGAAACAGGCCCCACGGACCACTGACTCCAGCGTCGATCATCCGCTCCCAATTGTCCCACCGGGCGGCACGGTGGAGCAGTGGTAGAGTTGCCGCCTTACAGCGAATGCAGCGCCGGAGTCCCGTGTTCCATCCCGACCACGGGCGCTGTATGTACTGTACGTTCTCCCCGTGACCTGCGAGATCTTCGGTTTCCTCCCACACTCCAAAGACGTACAGGTTTGTAGGTTAATTGACTGGGTAAATGTAAAAATTGTCCCCAGTGTGTGTAGGATAGTGTTAGTGTGCGGGGATCGCTGGGCGGCGCGGACCCGGTGGGCCAAAGGGCCTGTTTCCGCGCTGTATCTCTAAATCTAAAAAATCTTCTCGTCCACTCCCTGCGCACTTGGTGAATTTGCAGAGGGCCGATCGGCCTACAGACCCGCACGGGCACATCTTTGGGGTGTGTGGGGGAGGGGGAACCGGAGCACCCGGAGGCAACAGGGAGAAATTGCAAACTCCACACACAAGCAGCACCCGAGGTCGGGATCGAGCAGGAGTGCACAGAGGGCCAATTAAGCTACAAACCCACGCGTCTTTGGGAACCCACACGGTCACGGGGAGAACGTGAAAACTCCACACAGACAGCGCCCGAGGTCAGGTCGAACCTGGGTCTCTGGCGCTGCGAGACAGCGGCTCTACCCGCTGCACAAGATTATTCCAATCAGATCCCATCTAAAGCTCCCCTCTCACCTCCTCTACGCATAACATATTTAGTTCAGAGATACAGTTTGGAAACAGGCACTTCGGCCCACTCCTCTCCAGAAGCCAATTAGCCGACAAACCCGCATGTTTCTTTAATGTCTAAAGCCTAAATCAAAGGCTTGCCCAAAATGAACTGACACACTTCTGGTCACCCAGTTTAGTTTAGTTTAGAAATAGCATGGAAGCAGGCTCTTCGGCGGCCCACCGAGTCCAGTGATCCTGCACATTAACACTATCCTACGCACACACTAGGGACAATTATACCAAGCTAAGTGGCTGACAAACCCGTACGTCTTTGGAGTGTGGGGAGAAACCGGAGCTCCTGGTGAAAACCCACGTGGTCATGGGGAGAGCGTACAAACTCCGTACAGACAGCGCCCGTAGTCGGGATCGAGACCCGGGTCTCTGGTGCTGTGAGGCGTCAACTCTACCGCTGCGCCACCCAATGCCCTTGCCCATTTCTTTCCTGGGCGGTTATTTGACCTCGTTTTCTTTCTGTGATCTGCCAGGTCCTGGCCAACGGTCTGGACAACAAACTGCGCGAGGATCTGGAGCGTTTGAAGAAGATCCGTGCGCACAGGGGTCTGCGGCACTTCTGGGGGTAAGACATAGAAAATAGAACATAGAAAATAGGTGCAGGAGTAGGCCATTCGGCCCTTCGAGGCAGCACCGCCATTCAATACGTGTAGGGAAATAACTGCAGATGCTGGTACAAATCGAAGGTATCACAAAACGCTGGAGTAACTCATCGGGTCGGGCAGCATCTCTGGCACGGTGGTGCAGCGGTAGAGTTGCTGCCTTACAGCGAATGCAGCGCCAGAGACTCAGGTTTGATCCTGACTACGGGTGCCGTCTGTACGGAGTTTGTACGTTCTCCCCGTGACCTGCGTGGATTTTCTCCGAGATCTTTGGTTTCCTCCCACGCTCCAAGGACGTACGGGTATGTAGGTTAATTGACTGGGTAAATGTAAAAAAAAATTGTCCCTAGTGTGTGTAGATAGTGTTAATGTGCGGGGATCGCTGGGCGGCGCGGACTCGCTGGGCCGAAGGGCCTGTTTCCGCGCTGTATCTCTAAATCTAAATCTAAAATCTAAAAAAAAAGAAGGAATGTGTGACGTTTCGGGTTGAGAAGTCTCGACCTGAAACGTCACCCATTCATTCCTTCTCTCCTGCCGCCTAACCCGCTGAGTTACTCCAGCATTTTGTGATACCGCCATTCAATATAATCGTGGCTGGACTGCCAGGACAGTTCTGTTCGTGGATTTTAGGGAGAGGATAAAATCGGGCCTTGCGGGGATGGGGAACGATAAGGTTGGAGGCTTTGGAGGGCAGACAGTCGGAACTAATAAGTTTCCTGGCACAGCAACACAGAGGCCTGGCCTGTTGTGACTAAGAACTCAAACAAATGCCAATATAATTTTTAACTAGATCTCTGTCAGGCAAGGGTTGGGCAATTAATGATTCATTAGCTCCACTATTCAGCCTGAAACCTAAACACTGCAAGTCCAAATCTGGACTTTGGGATTCCTTTCCAAGAAACAAGAAAAACAAGTACAGGAGGAGGCCATTCGGCCCTTCGAGCCAATGATCCTAGCTGATCATCCACAATCAGTACCCCGTTCCTGCTTTCCTGTATCCAACGCTCTCTTGAAAACATCCAGTGAATTGGCTCCCACTACCTTCTGTGGCAGAGAATTCCACAGATTCGCAACTCTCTGGGTGAAAAACCTATCCAAGTCACCCTGCAGCCTCATAGCATCCTCCTCACAGCTCACACTGCCACCCAGCTTTGTGTTACTGGCAAACTTGGAGATGTTACATTTAATTCCATCGTCTAAATCGTTAATATAGAAATTGTAAATAAAACCCACTGCTGCTGTGTGCCATCTGTACACAGTAACAGCATGCATTGCTTTTTAATTTTAACCAAAAGATAGATTCATTCAAGTATTTAGATTTAGATTTTTTTTAGATTTAGTGATACAGTGCAGAAACAGGCCCTTCGGCCCACCGGGTCCGCGCCGCCCAGCGATCCCCGCACATTAACACTATCCGACACCCACGAGGGACAGTTTTTACATTTGCCCAGCCAATTAACCTACAAACCTGTACGTCTTTGGAGTGTGGGAGGAAACCGAAGATCTCGGAGAAAACCCACGCAGGTCACGGGGAGAACGTACAAACTCTGTACAGACGGCGCCCGTAGTCAGGACCGAACCTGAGTCTACGGCGCTGCATTCGCTGTAAGGCAGCAACTCTACCGCTGCGCCACCGTGCCGCCTTTTACGATACTACCTCATTGAAACTTACAGAATAATGAAAGACATAGTTAGAGTGGATGTGGAGAGGATGTTTCCACTGGTGGGAGAGTCTAGGACCAGAGGTCGTAGCCTCAGGATTAAAGGGCGCTCTTTTTGAAAGGAGGTGCAGAAGAACTTCTTTAGTCAGAGGGTAGTTAATCTGTGGAACTCGATGCCACAGAGGACTCTGGAAGCCAAATCAGTGGTGTAGACTTTTTTTAAATGGGGTGAGACTCCAGAAATCTGAGGTGCAAAGGGACTTGGGAATACTGGTGCAAGATTCCCAAAAAGTTAATCTGCAAGTCGAATCGGTAGTGAAGAAAGCAAACTCAATGCAAACTCTACAAGGCGCTGGTCAGGCACCATTTGGAGACTTGTGAGCAATTTTGGGCCCCATATCTGAGGAAGGACGTGCTGGCTCTGGAGAGGGTCCAGAGGAGGTTCACGAGAACGATCCCAGGAATGAGTGGGTTAACGTACGATGAGCGTTTGTCGGCACTGGGCCTGTACTCCCTGGAGTTTAGAAGAACGAGGGGGGACCTCATTGAAACGTACAGAACAGTGACAGGCCTGGTTAGAGTGGATGTGGAGAGGATGTTTCCACTAGTGGGAGAGTCTAGGACCAGAGGGCACAGCCTCAGAATTAAAGGGCGCTCTTTTAGAAAGGAGGTGAGGAGGAACTTCTTTAGTGAGAGGGTAGTTAATCTCATGAACTCATCGCCACAGAGGGCTGTGGAGGCCAAGCCAGTGGATATTTTTACGGCAGAGATAGACATGTCCATGATTAGAACGGGAGGAGAGGGTTACGTGGAGAAGGCAGGAAAATGGGATTGGGTGGCAGAAATCAGCCATGATTGAATGGCGGAGTGGACTTGATGGGCCGAATGGCCTAATTCTATTCCAATAACTTGTGAACTATTTACAATACTAAATAATGAAAAACAAAACATGCCACCAGAGCACAAGTCAAAATGATATTCTTAAATATCAAATATACTATTCTACAACTATTTCCCCATCCTCATTAGACAATAGGTGCAGGAGGAGGCCATTCGGCCCTTCGAGCCTGTACGCACCGCCATTCAATGTGGATCATGGCTGATCATTCTCAATCAGTACCCCGTTCCCGCCTTCTCCCCATGCCCCCTGACTCCGCTATCCTTAAGAGCTCTATCCAGTTCCCTCTTGAATGCATTCAGAGAATTGGCCCCCCCACTGCCTTCTGAGGCAGAGAATTCCACAGATTCACAACTCTCTGACTGAAAAGGTTTTTCCTCATCTCCGTTCTAAATGGCCTACCCCTTATTCTTAAACTGTGGACCCTGGTTCTGGACTCCCCCAACGTTGGGAACATGTTTCCTGCCTCTAACGTGTCCAACCCCTTAATAATCTTATACGTTTCGATAAGATCCCCTCTCATCCTTCTAAATTCCAGCGTATACAAGCCTAGCCGCTCCAGTCTTTCAACATATGACAGTCCCGCCATTCCGGGAATTAACCTGGTGAACCTTCGCTGCACGCCCTCAATAGCAAGAATATCCTTCCTCAAATTTGGCGGACTGAGCGCAGGTGTTGAGCGAAGCCTGCGTTTGGTTTCGCCGATTTAAAGAAGTTGACATCTAGAGCAGCGGATGCAATAAGATGTGGTTGGAGGAGGTTCCAAACAGTCTTTCCAGGTGAGACAGAGGTTCACCTGCACCTCCTCCAACTCATCTATTGCATCCGCTGCTCTAGATGTCAACTTCTTTACATCGGCGAAACCAAGCGCAGGCTCGGCGATCGCTTCGCTCAACACCTTCGCTCAGTCCGCCTTAACCAACCTGATCTCCCGGTGCCTGAGCACTTCAACTCCCCCTCCCATTCCCAGTCTGACCTTTCTGTCATGGGCCTCCTCCAGTGCCATAGTGAGGCCCACCGGAAATTGGAGGAACATATTTTGCCTGGGCAGCTTGCAGCCCAGTGGTATGAACATTGACTTCTCCAACTTTAGATAGTTCCTCTGTCCCTCTCTTCCCCTCCCCCTTCCCAGATCTCCCACTGTCTTCCTGTCTCCACCTATATCCTTTCTTTGTCCCGCCCCCCCTGACATCAGTCTGAAGAAGGGTCTCGACCCGAAACGTCGCCCGTTCCTTCTCTCCTGAGATGCTGCCTGACCTGCTGAGTTACTCCAGCATTTTGTGAATAATGACATTTAAAATACATTCGGACAAGTACACGCTTCGGATGGGTTTTGAGGGATGGGGGCCAAACACGGATAGATGAGGCATCTTGGTGGGCCTGGGCAAGTTGGGCCGAAGGACCTGTTTCCGTGCTGTATGACTGACTCTAAACTCAGCGGGTCAGGCAGAATTTGTGACCCAATCCCTCCATAGATGCTGCCTGGCCCGCTGAGTTTCAGATTTACAGCATGGAAAGAGGCCCTTCGGCCCACCGAGTCCGCGCCGACCGGCGATCCCCGCACGCCGTCATACGTACTAGGGACAATTTACAATCTGTAGAAGCTATTGAACCTGCACGTCTCGGGAGTGCAGAAGCACCTGGAGGAAACCCACGCAGGTCACGGGGAGAACGTACAAACTCCGCACAGACAGCGCCCGTAGTCAGGATCGAACCAGGTTCTCCGCGCAGCGCTGTGAGGCAGCAACTCTACCACTGCGCCCCTTGCCACACATTTTTTGTCCAGAAATTTATTGGTCGTGAATATGTTCGGCACCCTAGTCTTTAATACCAAATTCCACAGCTTTCCCATCAGTTGAGAAGAGGTTTTTTGTCCCTGCAGAAAGTAATGCCAATAGACAATAGGTGCAGAGGAGGCCATTCAGCCCTTCGAGCCAGCACCGCCATTCAATGTGATCATGGCTGATCATTCTCAATCAGTACCCCGTTCCTGCCTTCTCCCCATACCCCCTGACTCCGCTATCCTTAAGAGCTCTATCTAGCTCTCTCTTGAATGCATTCAGAGAATTGGCCTCCACTGCCTTCTGAGGCAGAGAGTTCCACAGATTCACAACTCTCTGACTGAAAAGGTTTTTCCTCATCTCCGTTCTAAATGGCCTACCCCTTATTCTTAAACTGTCGCCCCTGGTTCTGGACTCCCCCAACATTGGGAACATGTTTCCTGCCTCTAACGTGTCCAAACCCTTAATAATCGTATACGTTTCGATAAGATCTCTCATCCTTCTAAATTCCAGCATAATGCCAAGATAAACTAATCTCTGCCTGTTTCTGATCTATATTTCTTAATCTCCCGTGTATCTACAGTGCCCTCCATAATGTCTGGGACAAAGACCCATCATTTGCCTCAGTACTCCACAATTTGAGATTTGTAATAGAAAAATATCACATGTGGTTAAAGTGCACATTGTCAGATTTTAATAAAGGCCATTTTTATACATTTTGGTTTCACCATGTAGAAATTACAGCTGTGTTTATACATAGTCTCCCCCCATTTCAGGGCACCATAATGTTTGGGACACAGCAATGTCATTTAATGAAAGTAGTCATGTTTAGTATTTTGTTGCATATCCTTTGCATGCAGCGACTGCTTGAAGTCTGCGATTCATGGACATCACCAGTTGCTGGGTGTCTTCTCTGGTGATGCTCTGCCAGGCCTGTATTGCAGCCATCTTTAGCTTATGCTTGTTTTGGGGGCTAGTTCAGTTTTCTCTTCAGCATGTAATAGGCGTGCTCAATTTGGTTAAGATCGGGTGATTGACTTGGCCACTCAAGAATTGACCGTTTTTTAGCTTTGAGAAACTCCTTTGTTGCTTTAGCAGTATGTTTGGGATCATTGTCTTGCTGGAGAATGAACTGCCGGCCAATGAGTTTTGAGGCATTTGTTTGAACTTGAGCAGATAGGATATGTCTGTACACTTCAGAATTCATTATGCTATTACCATCAGCAGTTGTATCATCAATGAAGATAAGTGAGCCAGTTCCTTCAGCAGCCATACATGCCCAGGTCATAACACCCCCACCACCGTGTTTATGTTTTGGATCTTGGGCAGTTCCTTCTCCTCCATACTTTGCTCTTGCCATCACTCTGATATAAGTTAATCTTCGTGGTTGCTCTTTTAAGTACTTAGACAATAGACGCAGGAGTAGGCCATTCGGCCCTTCGAGCCAGCACCGCCATTCAGTGTGATCATGGTTGATCATTCTCAATCAGTACCCCGTTCCTGCCTTCTCCCCATACCACCTGACTCTATCCTTAAGAGCTCTCTCTTGAATGCATTCAGAGAATTGGCCTCCACTGCCTTCTGAGGCAGAGAATTCCACAGATTCACAACTCTCTGACTGAAAAAGTTTTTCCTCATTTCCGTTCTAGATGACCTACCCCTTATTCTTAAACTGTGGCCCCTGGTTCTGGACTCCCCCAACATTGGGAACACGTTTCCTGCCTCTAACGTGTCCAACCCCTTAATAATCTTATATGTTTCGATAAGATCCCCTCTCATCCTTCTAAATTCCAGTGTATACAAGCCTAGTCGCTCCAGTCTTTCAACATAAGACAGTCCCGCCATTCCGGGAATTAACCTAGTAAACTTACGCTGCACGCCCTCAATAGCAAGAATATCCGTCCTCAAATTTGGAGACCAAAACTGCACACAGTACACACTTCTTGGCAAACTGTAACCCGGCCATCTTATTTTTGCGGCTAACCAGTGGTTTGCGTCTTGCAGTGGAGCTTCTGTATTTCTGTTCATGAAGTCTTCTGCGGACAGCGGTCATTGACAAATCCGCGCCTGACTCATGAAGAGTGTTTCTGATCTGTCGGAAGGGCGTTTGGGGATTTTACTTTATTGTAGAGAGAATTCTGTCATCAGCTGTGGAGGTCTTCCTTGGCCTGCCAGTCCCTTTGTGATTAGTGAGCTCACCAGTGCCCTCTTTCTTCTTCCAAACAGTTGATTTTGGTAAGCCTAAGGTTTGGCTGATGTCTCAAACCGTTTTATTCTTGTTTCTCGGTCCTATCATGACTTCTTTGACTTTCATTGGCACCACTTTGGTCCTGATGTTGATAAACAGCAATAAAAGTTTCCAAAGGTGATGGAAAGACTGGAGGAAAGTCTAGGTGCTGAGAGCTCTCTTAAACCTGCATTAAGGAGGCATTTAAACACACCTGAGCAATTGCAAATGCCTGTGAAGCCAAGTGCCCCAAACATTATGGTGCCCTGAAATGGGGGGGGGGGGGGGGGGGGTTATGTATAAACACAGCTGTGATTTCTACATGGTGAAACCAAAATATATAAAAATGGCCTTTAATAAAATCTGGCAATGTGCAATTTAACCGCATGTGATTTTTTTTCTATTAAAAATCTCAAATTGTGGAGCACAGAGGCAAATAAATAAACAATGGCCTTTGTCCCAAACATAATGGAGGGCACTGTGTGCCTATCTAAAAGCCTCTTGAAGGCCGCTATCTCCTCCACTTCCACCACTGGACTGGGCAGCGGGGCGTCAAGAGACCCGGGTGCAACCCTGACCTCGGGTGCTGCCTCTAGTGGAGTTTGCACAGTCTCCCCGTGACCACGTGGGTTTTCTCCAGGTGCCCCAGTTTCCTCCCACATCCTAAAGACGTGCAGATGCGTGGGTTAATTGGCTTCTGTAAATTGTCCCCGGTGTGCAGGATAGAACTGGCGCACGGGATGATTGTTGGTTGGCGCGGACTCGGTGGGATTAACGCTACCTCTCTAAACTAAGATCTTGGTCTGCTCTCGTCTGCAATTGGGCGGCACGGTGGCGCAGCGGTAGAGTTGCTGCCTCACAGCGCCAGAGAGCCGGGTTCGATCCCGACTACGGGCGCCGTCTGTACGGAGCTTGTACCTTCTCCCCGTGACCTGCGTGGGTTTTCTCTGAGATCTTTGGTTTGCTCCCACATTCCAAAGACGTGCAGGATTGTAGGTAAATTGGCTTGGTATAAATGTGAAAATGTAAATTGTCCCTAGTGTGTGTAGGATAGTGTTAATATGCGGGGATCGTTGGTCGGCGCGGACTCGGTGGGCCGAAGGGCCTGTTTCCACGCTGTATCTCTAAACTAAACTATATTTCTGAATTATTCACAAAATGCTGGAGTAACTCAGCAGGTCAGGCAGCATCTCAGGAGAGAAGGAATGGGTGACGTTTCGGGTCGAGACCCTTCTTCAGGCTGATGTCAGGGGGGCTCAGCACTTCAACTCCTCTTCCCATTCCCAGTCTGACCTTTCTATCATGGGCCTCCTCCAGTGCCATAGTGAGGCCCACCGGAAATTGGAGGAACAACACCTCATATTTCACCTGGGCAGCTTGCAGCCCAGTGGTATGAACATTGACTTCTCCTACTTTAGATAATTCCTCTGTCCCTCTCTTCCCCTCCCCCTTCCCATTTCTCCCACTGTCTTCCTGTCTCCACCTATATCCTTCCTTTGTCCCGCCCCCTGACATCAGTCTGAAGAAGGGTCTCGACCCGAAACGTCACCCATTCCTTCTCTCCTGAGATGCTGCCTGACCTGCTGAGTTACTCCAGCATTTTGTGAATAAATGCCTTCGATTTAGGCCATTTGGAACGGAGATGAGGAAAAACCTTTTCAGTCAGAGAGTTGTGAATCTGAAATTCTCTGCCTCAGAAGGCTGTGGAGGCCAATTCTCCGAATGCATTCAACAGAGAGCTAGATAGAGCTCTTCAGGATAGCACAAACTCCGCAGTTAGGATGGAACGTGGGCGGGTATGGGGAGAAGGCAGGAACGGGGTACTGATTGAGAATGATCAGCCATGATCACATTGAATGGCAGTGCTGGCTCGAATGGCCTCCTCCTGCACCTATTGTCTATTGACACAAAATGCTGGAGTAACTCAGCGGGACAGGCATCATCTCTGGAGAGATAGATCAGCCACGATTGAATGGCGGAGTAGACTTGATGGGCCGAATGGACTAATTCTGCTCCTAGAACTTTTGAACTCATGGACTGGGGTGAATGCTAGTTAATTTAGTGCTGGCGACAGTGTGGTTATTAGTCGGATGGTTATTAGCTCGCTGGATGCTCCATAACACAGGCCTGCTGCTTGACACGAGCTCCCTCTGACGCATGTTCTCTCTCTCTCTCTCTCTCTCTCTCTCTATCTCTGCAGCCTCCGTGTGCGTGGACAACACACCAAGACCACGGGAAGAAGAGGGCGCACAGTCGGTGTGTCCAAGAAGAAGTAAATATCTCGCTTGACGCCAATTTAGCAAATAAATGTCCAATTGAACAGATTCAGTGTGTGTGTGTGTGTGTGGCTTCATTTGCACAATGGCTCGATTCTCATCCCTGCCGTGGCAAGGTGACGCAGCAGTAGAGTTGCTGCCCCACAGCGCCAGAGACCCGCCCGCGTTAGGAGCAAAGAGGTCCTTCTACAGTTGTACCGGGCCCTGGTGAGATCGCACCTGGAGTACTGTGTGCAGTTTTGGTCTCCAAATTTGAGGAAGGATATTCTTGCTATTGAGGGCGTGCAGCGTAGGTTCACTAGGTTAATTCCCGGAATGGCGGGACTGTCGTATGTTGAAAGGCTGGAGCGATTGGGCTTGTATACACTGGAATTTAGAAGGATGAGGGGGGGATCTTATTGAAACATATAAGATAATTAGGGGATTGGACACATTAGAGGCAGGAAACATGTTCCCAATGTTGGGGGAGTCCAGAACAAGGGGCCACAGTTTAAGAATAAGGGGTAGGGCATTTAGAACGGAGATGAGGAAGAACTTTTTCAGTCAGAGAGTGGTGAAGGTGTGGAATTCTCTGCCTCAGAAGGCAGTGGAGGCCAGTTCGTTGGATGCTTTCAAGAGAGAGCTGGATAGAGCTCTTAAGGATAGCGGAGTGAGGGGGTATGGGGAGAAGGCAGGAACGGGGTACTGATTGAGAGTGATCAGCCATGATCGCATTGAATGGCGGTGCTGGCTCGAAGGGCTGAATAGCCTCCTCCTGCACCTATTGTCTATTGTTCCATCCTAACTGCGGAGTTTGTGTTTTCTCCCCGTGACCGCGTGAGTAACTCAACGGATCAGGCAGCATCCGTGGAGCCGAACGGACAGACGACGTTTTGGGTCGGGACCCTTCTTCAGGACAGGTCGAAACTTGGGAACTGCAGGCGCTGGTCTATGCACGGACACAAAGTGCTGGAGTAACTGGGCCAGGCAGCATCTCTGGAGAACATGGATGGGTAACGTTTCAGCTCAGGACCCTTCAGACTGATCAGAGTTATTACTCCAGCACTGTGCCTTTTTTTTTGTAGGTGGGACTAATGTAGACGGGGCATTTATTCACAAAATGCTGGAGTAACTCAGCAGGTCAGGCAGCATCTCAGGAGAGAAGGAATGGGCGACGTTTCGGGACGGGGCGTGTTGGTCAGAGTGGACAAGTTGGGCCGAAGGGCCTATCTCCATTCTGTATCACTGTCACTATGTTAACATGTCGCAAGGAGATTCATCAGTGAACAAGCCATTCGGCCCATTGCATTTCTGAATTAAAGGTTTTTACTGACTGAATAAAGTGAAGGAGTTCGATAATGAGGTGTTTCACACTAGGGCATCAGAGATGTCCTCGTTCTTCAGGAAACGGGGCTTCCCCTCCTCCATTATAGATGAGGCTCTCACTAGGGCCTCCTCGATATCCCGCAGCTCCGCTCTTGCTCCCCCTCCCCCCATTCGTAACAAGGACAGAATCCCCCTTGTCCTCACCTTCCACCCCATCAGCCAGCGTGTCCAACTGGTTTGTGCGATGGTCTGTGCTGTGTCCACAATTCGCTGCAATTTCTTGTGCTCTTGGATGGAGCTGTTCACAAGTCTGCAAGTCTCATGTTTCAGCACGATACACACCAATGCAGGAAGCTCTAGAGAGCACTGTGGAAATAATGCCCCAGCCCACATCCTACTTAACAGCTCCGGATCAGATCAGTTTAGTTTATTGTCCCGTGTACCGAGGTACAGTGAAAAGCTTTTGTTGCGCGCTAACCGGTCAGCGGAAAGACAACGCACGATTACAATCGAGCCGTCCACAGTGTACAGATACATGGTAAGGGAATAACGTTCAGCGCAAGGTAAAGCCAGTGAAGTCTGATCAAGGATAGTCTGAGGGTCTCCAGTGAGGTGGATAGTAGTTCAGCACTGCTCTCTGGTTGTGGTGGGATGGTTCAGTTGCCTGATAACAGCCGGGAAGAAACTGCCCCTGAATCTGGAGCTGTGCGTTTTCACACTTCTGTACCTGTTGCCCGATGGGAGAGGGGAGAAGAGGGAGTGGCCGGGGGTGAGACTGGTCCTTGATGATGCTGCTGGCCTTGACGAGGCTGTGTGAGGTGCAGATGGAGTCAGTGGAAGGGAGGTTGGTTTGTGCGATGGTCTGGGCTGTGTCCACAATTCGCTACAATTCGCTGCAATTTCTTGCGCTCTTGGGTGGAGCTGTTCCCAAACCAAGTTGTGATGCATCCCGATAAAATGCTTTCAACGGCTCACCTGTAGAAGCTGATGAGAGTTGTTGGGCACCTATCCATGTTGCTGCCTGACCTGCTGAGTTACTCCAGCATTTTGTCTCTTTTTTTAGTAAACCGGCATCTGCAGTTCCTTGCTTCTACCTTTTAACTTAAATCGGACGATGCCCATTGCTATGTTTTTTTTAAAACGTTTAGTTTAAGTTTTAGAGACACAGCAAGGAAACAGGCCCTTCGGCCCACCGAGTCCGCACCGACCAGCCATCCCCGCACACTAACACACTGGGGGCAATTTATATTTACACCAAGCCAACTAACCTACATCGTTGGGAGTGTGGGAGGAAACCGAAGATCTCAGAGAAAACCCACGCAGGTCACGGGGAGAACGTACAAACTCCGTACAGACGGCGCCCGCAGTCGGGATCGAACCCGGGTCTCCGGCGCTGTAAGGCGGCAACTCTACCGCTGCGCCACCGCACTGCCATTGAATGGGTTGAATTATTTCTGATGTTCTCCATCCTGTGTCAACCTTTGGACCTTTGAGTTTATACGTGACCTGCGTGGGTTTTCTCCGAGATCTTCGGTTTCCTCCCACACTCCAAAGACGTACAGGTATGTAGGTTAATTGGCTGGGTAAATGTAAAAATTGTCCCTAGTGGGTGTAGGATAGTGTTAATGTACGGGGATCGCTGGGCGGCACGGACTTGGAGGGCCGAAAAGGCCTGTTTCCGGCTGTATATATATGATGATGATATGATAAAGAAACGTCAGTGAACACTGATTACTGGCCAGGGTGTGGTGTGATCCTGTGTGTGTGTGTGTGTGTGTCTGTCGGACTTTGGTAGCCAGAGATGGTGTTGGATATGATGGGACTGGTCAGAGATGTGTATGCAATGATGGACCATTCTGTGTTGCACTTTCTGATCACAGTAACCTCTAAACTTTTAGAACTTTTAGAAGGATGAGAGGAGATCTTATCGAAACGTATAAGATTATTAAGGGGTTGGACACGTTAGAGGCAGGAAACATGTTCCCAATGTTGGGGGAGTCCAGAACCAGGGGCCACACAGTTTAAGAATAAGGGGTAGGCCATTTAGAACGGAGATGAGGAAAAACTTTTTCAGTCAGAGAGTTGTGAATCTGTGGAATTCTCTGCCTCAGAAGGCAGTGGAGGCCAATTCTCTGAATGCATTCAAGAGAGAGCTGGATAGAGCTCTTAAGGATAGCGGAGTCAGGGGGTATGGGGAGAAGGCAGGAACGGGGTACTGATTGAGAATGATCAGCCATGATCACATTGAATGGCGGTGCTGGCTCGAAGGGCCGAATGGCCTCCTCCTGCACCTATTGTCTAAACACTCCATCACTGCACACATCTGTGACCAGGGTCCTGTCTTTGTTTAGTTTAGTTTAGAGATACAGCACGGAAGCAGGCCCTTCGGCCCACCGAGTCCGCGCCGCCCAGCGATCCCCGCACGCCATCACCATCATACACACGGGGACAATTTACACTTATACCAAGCAAATTAACCCACAAAACCCGCACGTCTTTGAAGCGTGGGAGGAAACCGGAGAAAACCCCTCGCTGGTCACGGGGAGAACATGCAAACTCCGCACAGACAGCGCCCGTAGTCGGGATCGAACCCGGGTCTCGGGCGCTGTGTGGCGGCAATTGTACCGCTGCGCCACCGTGTGGCCCCAGCAACACCTGACCTGCGCACAGCAGGATCACACGAAATGGCGGTGAACTGTGTACCCGCCCGTGCCAGTGACCTGAGAACCTTCCACCTTCACCCACCTGACTGATCAGTTGTGACTTGGCTGGGATCAGAGTTGGCAGAAACTAGGTGGTTTACAGAAAAAAAGACACAGAGAAATAACGTAGCAGGCTTAAAGAATTGCTCACCGAAGTGTGAGTTTACGCACATCGCCTGCCATAGAAATTAAGAAAAAACATAGAAAAATAGGTGCTATAAAAGGGAGGCTATTTGGCCCTTCGAGCCAGCACCGCCATTCATTGTGATCATGGCTGATCACCCACAATCAGTAACCCGTGCCTGCCTTCTCCCCGTATCCCATGATTCCACTAGCCCCTAGAGCTCTATCCAGCTCTCTTTTAAATCCATCCAGTGAATCGGCCTCCACTGCCCTCTGTGGCAGAGAATTCCACACATTCACAACTCTCTGGGTGAAAAAGTTTTTGCTCACCTCAGTTTTAAATGGCCTCCCCTTGATTCTTAGACTGTGTGTGTGGCCCCTGGTTCTGGACTCCCCCAACATTGGGAACATTTTTCCTGCATCTAGCTTGTCCGGTCCTTTTATAATTTTATACGTCTCTATAAGATCCCCTCTCATCCTTCTAAACTCCAGTGAATACAAGCCCAGTCTTTCCAATCTTCCCTTATATATCAAGGGTGGCGCTGAGGTTGACTTGCTGCCCCACAGCATCAGAGACTCATTCAGTCTGAAGAAGGGTCTCAATCCAAAACGTCCCCTCTCCATCTTTTCTCCAGGGATGCCGCCTGACCGCTGAGTTACTCCAGCACTTTGTGTCTTTTTTTTGTAAACCAGCATCTGATAGGTTAAGACAATAGACAATAGGTGCAGGAGGAGGCCATTCGGCCCTTCGAGCCAGCACTGCCATTCACCGTGATCATGGCTGATCATTCTCAATCAGTACCCCGTTCCTGCCTTCTCCCCATACCCCCTGACTCTGCTATCATTAAGAGCTCTATCTAGCTCTCTTACCACCTTAGACAACTGAGGAAATTCAGAGTGTCTCTGAGGATCCTTCATTGCTTCTACTCTGGGGCTGTAGAGAGCATCCTGTCCGGCAACATTACAGTCTGGTTTGGGAACAGCTCTGCCCAGGACAGGATGGCCCTGCAGAGAGTAGTGCGTTCGGCAGAACGCACCATGGGAACTACACTCACCCCCCTGCAGGACCTATACATTAGGAGGTGCAGATCCAGAGCAAGCAAGATCATGAGGGACCCCTGCCACCCCAGTAACGGACTGTTCCAGATGCTACGATCAGGCAAACGCCTCCGCTGTCATGCTGTGAAAACGGAGAGGATGAGACGGAGCTTCTTCCCACAGGCCATCAGGACTGTCAACTTTTATAACCCCAGAGACTAAATTTTTGTCGACACTAATAGTAACTTATTAACTTTATTTATATGCTGTAACTGTAATTCTTTTTGTGCACAACCCGCAGGCATTGCCACTTTCATTTCACTGCACATCGTGTATGTGTATGTGACAAATAAATTTGACTTGACTTGACTTGAAAGCATCCAGTGAATTGGCCTCCACTGCCTTCTGAGGCAGAGAATTCCACAGATTTACAACTCTCTGACTGAAAAAGTTTTTCCTCATCTCCGTTCTAAATGGCCTACCCCTTATTCTTAAACTGTGGCCCCTGGTTCTGGACTCCCCCAACATTGGGAACATGTTTCCTGCCTCTAACGTGTCCAACCCCTTAATAATCTTATACGTTTCGATAAGATCTCCTCTCATCCTTCTAAATTCCAGTGTACACAAGCCTAGTCTTTCAACATATGACAGTCCCGCCATTCCGGGAATTAACCTAGTGAACCTACGCTGCACGCCCTCAATAGCAAGAATATCCTTCCTCAAATTTGGAGACCAAAACTGCACATAGTACTCCAGGTGCGGTCTCACTAGGGCCCTGTACAACTGCAGAAGGACCTCTTTGCTCCTATACTCAACTCCTCTTGTTATGAAGGCCAACATTAAGCTGATAGGTTAATTGGCCTCTGTAAACTATCCCGAGTGTGTCGATGAATAGGAGAGTCTAGAAAGAGTTAAGGAGAAAATAAAAAGGGGTGGGTTAGAGTTAGTATAAATGAACACTTATTGAAACAGATAAGATTATTAAGGGATTGGACACGTTAGAAGCAGGAAACATGTTCCCAATGTTGGGGGAGTCCAGAACCAGAGGCCACACAGTTTAAGAATAAGGGGTCGGCCATTTAGAACGGAGATGAGGAAGAACTTTTTCAGTCAGAGAGTTGTGAATCTGTGGAATTCTCTGCCTCAGAAGGCAGTGGAGGCCAATTCTCTGGATGCTTTCAAGAGAGAGCTGGATAGAGCTCTTAAGGATAGCGGAGTCAGGGGGTATGGGGAGAAGGCAGGAACGGGGTACTGATTGAGAATGATCAGCCATGATCACATTGAATGGCGGTGCGTACAGGCTCGAAGGGCCGAATGGCCTCCTCCTGCACCTATTGTCTATTGTCTTATCTGCTGTTCCTTGTTTCTACAACCTACACCTCGCCGGGCTTTGCCCCTTCCCTCTCTTTGCCAGCTTTTTCCCCTCACGGCTACAGTCCGTCTGAATAAGGGTCTCGACCCGAAACGTCACCCATGCCTTCTCTCCGCAGATGCTGCCTGACCCGCTGAGTTCCTCCAGCACTTTGTGTTTCAGTTGAACTAATGGACTGGGTGATAAGAAGCAGTGCTTCCGGTGACCAGCAGATGGCGGTCACATTTGAGCCCCGAACACATTAATATCTCGTAATATAAGACAATAACTGCAGATGTCGGTACAAATCGAAGGTATTTATTCACAAAATGCTGGAGTAACTCAGCGGGTCAGGCAGCGTCTCAGGAGAGAAGGAATGGGTGACGTTTTTCGGGTCGAGACCCTTCTTCAGACTGATGTCGGGGGGGCGGGACAAAGGAAGGATATAGGTGGAGACAGGAAGATAGAGGGAGATCTGGGAAGGAGGAGGGGAAGAGAGGGACAGAGGAACTATTTAAAGTTGGAGAAGTCGATGTTCATACCACTGGGCTGCAAGCTGCCCAGGCGAAATATGAGGTGCTGTTCCTCCAATTTGCAGTGGGCCTCACTATGGCACTGGAGGAGGCCCATGACAGAAAGGTCAGACTGGGAATGGGAGGGGGAGTTGAAGTGCTCAGCCACCGGGAGATCAGGTTGGTTAATGCGGACCGAGCGCAGGTGTTGAGCGAAGCGATCGCCGAGCCTGCGCTTGGTTTCGCCGACGTAAAGAAGTTGACATCTAGAGCAGCGGATGCAATAGATGAGGTTGGAGGAGGTGCAGGTGAACCTCTGTCTCACCTGGAAAGACTGTTTGGGTCCTTGGATGGAGTCGAGGGGGGGAGGTAAAGGGACAGGTGTTGCATCTCGTGCGGTTGCGGGGGAAAGTGCCCGGGGATGGGGTGGTTTGGGTAGGAAGGGACGAGTGGACCAGGGAGTTACGGAGGGAACGGTCACTCAATCTAATATCTCAATCAATTCAATCAGTCTGAAGGAGGGTCTCGACCAAAGATACTAGAGGAGCAAGATAGACCGCTCGCCCCTAAAGACCGTAGTAGGTCACGGCGCCATTTTAGTAGGCAGAAATTTGCAGAGACATTTAAAAAGAAAAGTAACAAAAATCTGTGAGTTGATAGATGAGATATATTCTGCATTTTAATGGTATTATCACACATACTGTTCCCCCAAAACACTGATTACACTGCGAGAGGCAGAGCGAACGGCGGGTTTTGCTTACTAAAATGGCTCCTTTGCGTGCTACGCTTCAGCGCAGGCGATTTCAATGGAGTGGTCCATCTTGTTCCTCTAGTACCTTTGGTCTCGACCCGAAACGTCACCCATTCCATCTCTCCAGAGCTGCTGCCTGTCCCGCTGAGTTACTCCAGCGTTTTGTGTCCAACCTCAATGTCAGGGCTTGTGAAACAGAGGATCAGAAATTGGGAAAGATTTTGCAGCCATCTTTAGGAAAATTCCCCATGAAATAAACTTGGGCAAATAGGTTTCAGTTTAGTTTAGAGATACAGTGCGGAAACAGGCCCTTCCGGCCCACCGGGTCCGCGCCGACCAGCGATCCCCGCACACTAACACTATCCTACACACACTAGGGACAATTTTTTTTGCATTTACCAAGCCAATTAACCTACAAACCCGCACGTCTTTGGAGCGCGGGAGGAAACCGAAGATCTCGGAGGAAACCCACGCAGGTCACGGGGAGAACGTACAAACTCCGTACAGACGGCGCCCGTGGTCGGGATCGAACCCGGGTCTCCGGCGTTGCATTCGCTGTAAGGCGGCAGCTCTACCGCTGCGCCACCGTAAGTAATGTAAAGACATTAATTAACTAACGACATTTATGGACCGCGTTCCGTTCCTGTCTGAAACATAGAAAAGTAGGTGCAGGAGGAGGCCATTCGGCCCTTCGAGCCTGTACGCACCGCCCATTCATTGTGATCACGGCTGATCGTCCACAATCAGTAACCCGTGCCTGCCTTCTCCCCATACCCCCTTGATTCTGTTATCCCCTAGAGCTCTATTTAACATGAAGGGTCTCGACCCGAAACGTCACCTATTGCATTCCTCCAGAGATTCTGCCTGACCCATTGAGTTACTCCAGCATTTTCTGGCTCACTTCACTTTCCTTTAGACTTTAGGTATTAGCTGCGGAAACAGGCCCTTCGGCCCACCGAGTCCGCGCCAACCAGATAGAGCTCTTAAGGATAGCGGAGTCAGGGGGTATGGGGAGAAGGCAGGAACGGGGTACTGATTGAGAATGATCAGCCATGATCACATTGAATGGCGGTGCGTACAGGCTCGAAGGGCCGAATGGCCTCCTCCTGCACCTATTGTCTATTGTCTATTGACCAGCGATCCCTGCACACTGGGGATATTGAAGCCAATTGACCGACAAACCTGCACGTCTTTGGAGTGTGGGAGGAAACCGGAGCGCCCGGAGAAAACCCACGCAGGTCACGGGGAGAACGTGCAAACTCCCTACAGACAGGCACGCGTGGTCGGGATCGAACCTGTGAGGCGGCAACTCGACCGCTGCGCCATAGTTTTCTCTCTTCTACGTTTGGCGATACAGCGCGGACGAAGGCCCTTCGGCCCACCGTGTCCCTGCCGACCAGCGATCACCCTGGCCGAGCGTAAACTTGTGACAATGCTACAAAGTGTTTAGTCGCTGAAGATACCTCAGGTTCCGAGCTGTGAAATTAGCATAAACATCCGGCTATCTCCTCATACCCTTGCAAACCTTTCCTTGGCAACGAGTTCTAAAAATGATCCATCGTCCTTGTACATAAAGTACTCTCCGGCCTTGGAGAGGAAAAGTACCCATAGATTTGTGTCGTTCTATATATATTTTCTCCTTTCTTTAAACACTCCCATCGCGAAAACGTTATTGACGAAATGGGGTGGGCCATTTAGAACAGAGACGAGGAAAAACTTTTTCAGTCAGAGAGTTGTGAATCTGTGGAATTCACTGCCTCAGAGGGCAGTGGAGGCCAATTCTCTGAATGCATTCAAGAGAGAGCTGGATAGAGCTCTTAAGGACAGCGGAGTCAGGGGGGTATGGGGAGAGGGCAGGAACCGGATACTGATTGAGAATGATCAGCCATGATCGCATTGAATGGCGGTGCGTACAGGCTCGAAGGGCCGAATGGCTCCTCCTGAGAGGGGAAGGGGTGGAGAGGGAGGGGCGGAGAGGGAGGGGCGGAGGGGAGGGGCGGAGAGGGAGGGGCGGAGGGAGGGAGGGCTGGGATGGAGGGGGGAGGAAGGGAGGGGAGGAGAGAGAGGGAGGGAGAGGGGGGGAGGAATGGGGTTAGGGACAGGGGAGGGGAGGGCGGGAGAGGGGGAGGAGGGATAAGGGGGGTTGAGGGGGGATGGAGTGGGGGGTGGGGAATGGGGGGGAGGGGAATGGGGGGAGGGGAGTGGGGGGAGGGGAATGGGGGGGAGGGGAATGGGGGAGGGGAATGGGGGGAGGGGAATGGGGGGAGGGGAATGGGGGGAGGGGAATGGGGGGAGGGGAATGGGGGGAGGGGAATGGGGGGAGGGGAATGGGGGGAGGGGAATGGGGGGAGGGGAATGGGGGGAGGGGAATGGGGGGAGGGGCATGGGGGGAGGGGAATGGGGGGAGGGGAATGGGGGGAGGGGAATGGGGGGAGGGGAATGGGGGGAGGGGAATGGGGGAGGGGAATGGGGGGAGGGGAAGGGGGTGGAGGGGAAGGGGTGGAGAGGGGGAGGAGAGGAGGATAAGGGGGGTTGGGGGAGGATGGAGTGGGGGGAGGAGAGGGGAATGGAGTGGGGGGAAGGAGGGGGGAGGAGGGGGTGGAGGGGAAGGGGGAGGAAAGGGAGGGAGGGGTGGGATGGAGGGGGAAGGAGAGGGGGAAGGGGGGGAGGGATGGGGAGGAGGATAAGGGGGGTTGAGGGGGGATGGAGTGGGGGGAGGGTAATGGGGGGAGGGGAAGGGGTGGAGAGGTGGAGGAGAGGAGGATAAGGGGGGTTGGGGGAGGATGGAGTGGGGGGGAGGAGAGGGGAATGGAGTGGGGGAAGGAGGGGGGAGGAGAGGGAGGGGGAGGAGGGGAAGGGGGAGGAAAGGGAGGGAGGGGTGGGATGGAGGGGGAAGGAGAGGGGGAAGAGGGGAGGGAGGGGGAGGAGGATAAGGGGGGTTGAGGGGGGATGGAGTGGGGGGAGGGTAATGGGGGGAGGGTAATGGGGGGAGGGGAAGGGGTGGAGGGGAAGGGGTGGAGAGGGGGAGGAGAGGAGGATAAGGGGGGTTGGGGGAGGATGGAGTGGGGGGGAGGAGAGGGGGAATGGAGTGGGGGGAAGGAGGGGGGAGGAGAGGGAGGGGGTGGAGGGGAAGGGGCGGGAGGGGCGGATGGGAGGGAGGAGAGGGGGAAGGGGGGAGGGAGGGGTGGGATGGATAAGGGGGATTGAGGGGGGATGGAGTGGGGGAGGGGAAGGGGTGGAGAGGGAGGG